>NC_136411.1:240388939-240578939 GCF_051521515.1 Lactuca serriola
ACCTGAAAAGGGATTATTGGTGGCCCTATATGAAGAGGGATGTTGCATGGTTTGTAGAGAGATGCTTGACCTCTCGCAGGGTTAAGGTCGAGCATCAGCGTCCGCATGGTAAGTTGCAGCCTTTAGAGATCCCCGAGTGGAAATGGGAATAGATTACCATGGATTTCATCACCAAATTGCCAAGAACCGCGAGGGGTGTCGATGCAATTTGGGTGATTGTGGATAGGTTGACAAAGAGTGCTCAGTTCCTGGCCATCAGTGAGAGCTCTTCCGCGGAGAAGTTGGCAGAGATGTACGTGAGAGAGGTGGTATCGCGACATGGAGTGCCGATTTTGATTGTCTCAGATCGAGATGTACGTTTCACTTCCAGATTCTGGAAGAAGTTTCATGAGGAATCGGGAACGAAACTGCATTTTAGTACTGCGTACCACCCCCAGACCGATGGGCAGAGTGAGCGGACGATTCAAACGCTTGAGGACATGCTCCGATCATGTGTGTTGGATTTCAGCGGAAGTTGGGACACGTATTTTCCCTTAGCAGAGTTCTCTTACAACAACAGCCATCATTCAAGCATTGGCATGCTGCCCTTTGAGCTGTTGTATGGGAGGAGGTGTCGAACCCCTATCTGCTGGGGAGAAGTAGGGCAGCGCGTGATGGGTAGTACCGAGATCGTGCTTCAGATGACATAGTAGATCCAGCAGGTCAGACAGAGATTGTTGACCGCTCAGAGTCGTCAGAAGAGTTACGCGGACAGACGTCGGTCCGAGCTTGAGTTTCAGGTCGGAGACTTTGTGCTCCTGAAGGTCTCTCCTTGGAAAGGAGTGATTCGATTCAGGAAGAGGGGCAAGTTGGGGCCCCGATATATTGGTCCTTTCAGGGTGGTCGCGAGGGTAGGCAGGGTAGCCTATCGTTTGGAGTTGCCAGCAGAGTTGGGTTAGATTCACGACACTTTCCACGTGTCGCAGTTGCGAAAGTGTGTAGCCGACGAGTCGGCAGTAGTGCCACTAGAAGATATTCAGGTAGATGCGAGCCTGAATTATGCTGAGAGACCAGTAGCGATCAGAGATCGGAAGATCAAAGTCCTGAGAAATAAAGATGTGTCACTGGTGCAGGTCCAGTGGCAACATCGGAAAGGGTCAGAGTTAACTTGGGAGCCGGAGCGTGAGATGCGTGAGCAGCATCCGGAGTTATTTGCAGAGTCAGACTTCGAGGGCGAAGTCTGATTCTAGTGGGGGAGAATTGTAACACTCGGATTTCCCAGGTATTATTTTTATTCTTTTATTTTTGGGTGATGTGAGGAGACTAGGCGAGTTGGAGTCTAAACTCGCCGAGTAGGATCGCGGTTTTGCACGCGGGTTCGCGTCTGGACTCGGCGAGTCCACGCTGTTTAATGAAACCCTAATTTCCAGGCTTTGAGACCTATTTAAAGGGGCTTATGGCCGTCATTTGTGGCCACTAACCCTAGAGAGAATCCCTAAAGAGATCTTGAGCATTTTGGGAGAGATAGGAGGCCATTGTTAACCTTTGAAGCTTTGTTTGGCAAGGCAAAGGAGATTCTAGCCAAGAGGAGGCAAGGTAGGTGGACATCCTTCAAATTTGGAGCTTAGAGCATCATTTTGGAGGTATATTTTGGCTCCCTTTTCTGTTATTATGATGAACATGGGGGTTTAGGGTTTCTTGACCCCTTTGTTGGTTAGATTTGATGTCCATTTCGTCCCTATTTGTGATGAGGATTGAAATGGGATCCATAGAGGTCCAGAGAAGCTTTCTTCCTTAAGCTTTATGAGGATTCATGGGAGTTTTGACCAAGGGTTATGAGATATGGGGCTAAAACATCATATAGGAGCAAATAGATGTTGTTTGAGCACCAAGGTTTGGACTTTACGTGATTATCATGCTTCGGGAGGCTAGATCTATGATTGTATGGAACAGATCTGACCTCAGAAGTGAGTTTGAGTTTGTGCATGGCATGAACTCGCCGAGTCTGAAGAACAGACTTGGCGAGTAGCATGAAGTTTGCCCGTAACCACTCAGCGAGTGGTCTTGTCGAGTTGAGGGGACGACTCAGTGAGTCAGGGAGAGTCGGGGGGACCGAGTCAAGCCGGAACTCGCCGAGTTGTTCTTGAGACTCGGTGAGTTGAGTCGTGGTGGCCCCGTGTCACAACTGGAAATTTTGTGTCATGCAATCTATACACTCAAGTTAATGTGAATCAAAAACTTAAGAGCATGTGTGACACCTACTATTATGACATCAAAAACTTCAATCAAATACATCATACAAGTGCTACAAATAGTCATCAAACAATTGGAAACCCTAGAAGTTCTTGTTTAGGTCCACTTTGGACTAGGACTTCCTTATTGGGCCCAAATGGACCAATAAGCTTCCAATTTGACTATCATGGGCTTAGAACCCTAATTGGGCTCTAATTGGACCCACAATCATTTATTTTAACATTTTGGGCCACATTGGGCCTAGAATGAAATAAATTAAAAGCTTTGATCCATGAATAACCTAAAATAGTCCAACAAAATGTAAAAATCATGTTATATCTCTTTTAGGTTAAAACTCACCCAAACAAACTCTAATATTGGGCTTAGGGGCAAAAAGCCCAAAATTTTCCTTTTCCCTTCAAAACTCTCGGCCCAAGGCCCAAACCCAAGGAGAGATGAAGAGAGTTGACTTGCAATTGACACCTCATTATTGTCTTTTGGATATCCATGCAACTTATTCCATATCTCCATGCATATCACCTCAAGGGTCTATTTCTCCCTCTCTCTCCCTCACTCGCGGCCATTGCAAACACACACACACACCTCACAAACTCTCTCAAGAACACTCAAGAACACTTCCTCCCTCTCCACTCAAAGATCTCGAAATTTAGGAAGCTTTCAAGAGGATATTTCCACAAATTATCCATCTAAGGTAAGATTGTGCTTGGATCTATGACTTAGATTCTTTTTGTTATCAAAATCTCTTCCTAATCCATGCAAAAATCGTGATCTTACATCCTAGAAGCACATCAAACTCGAGATCTTCAAGAAAAGGGTGCTAAGGCCAAAAATCACCAAGTTTTCTTCCATCTTTTCTTCAAAAACCGAAATCACACCCTAAGGTGAGCTTCATACCCCCTATTTTCTGTTTTTATGAGTTTTGTGGGGGGGGGGGGGGAATACAAGTGAAAGTGTAGATCTATATGTGTTTTGTATGCCTTGTATGATTCTATGCTTATGTGGGTGTTTTTGTGTGTTTATAATGTTGGATCTAGCCATTAACCCCTAAAAATCGAGATATACTTTATGTTAAATGATACTAGCATCAAATATATTTCTACATACCAAGTGTTCCAAGAAAAATAGCTAAATGGCTTAATAACATTTTATTTGGGCTAAAAACTCAATTTTTGGACATAAAATGTTAAAAATATAAAGTTAAAGGGCCCAAAATGACATATCACGAATTCTGATGGATGAGGAGTGTCAAAACAGTTTCAATAAAATATTTTCTGGAAATATACTCATTTGGAGGATTAAAAATATAAATTTCAAGCTTAATGGGCTAAAAATGACAATTTCGGCCCAATAGGGCCCATTATGCGAAATTTTCTGTTTTGGAGGGCCAAAACTGTGTTTTTCTGTAAAACAGTGGACTACTAGTGTTCCAAGTACTTTTCAAAGGTTTAAAATGCTATTCAAATTTAAAAATGACCAAAGTTGCAAAAATTTTCCAATTTGGGCCAAAATTGTAAAAACTGCGAAAAAGAGGGGTTATAACCGAGAAAACTGCATTTTCAGGGACTTAAACTATTTTCAATGAAAAATATGCTGAAAAATATTAATTTCAATAATTTTTGGTGTTAAAATGTCTAGAAAAATGATTTAAGGACCAAACCGGAAAGTTATTTAATTAGAGGGTTGAAAAAGTAAATTTTACAAACAATGAGGGGCTGAAAACAAAAAACTTTCAAGGCTAATTCAATACACGCAACTTGATCAAATATTGGCACCGCGACTACCGACAAAATACAATACACAACAATACCAAAAATCGTTGTTAAACGAATTGGTTCGGTCTCGAACCAATAAAAATCCGAAACTACTAATGCGACGATACCTTGATTCATACAAGTAACATTTGGGGAATTCAATACACACGTGAGAGTGCACAGACGTCTACGCACCATCTTTGGGCCCCAAAGTGTAAAATCTTGTTTGTTGGGCCTAGCTAGCCCAATGACCTGATCTTAAGGCCCGAAGACTTCTACCTTACGAGTTGTTGGGTCTTACATGATCTAACACCGCGTAAAAGGACTTTCAATGGCTTTTATACTATTGGTCCCCAAGGGTCCTATGGTATTGCTAGTAAAGTCGGTATTTCATGCGAGGCGGGTCAAGGGCCCCTCGTACCTTTTTTTATCCCCAACCGGTTAATGGAGTCATCGGGGTCTTTGTGTCCTCTTTCTCTTCGGATGTGGGATTACTCGAAGTCAGGGCGGTTGGATAACGTGATTAGTACGGACGACGCCTACGAGATCGTTAGTATAGTTATAAACTGGTTGTTTATGTAACGCTTGAATATAGCAATTAATCATGCGCAAAAATAATCCGACGTCGCCTGGAATTAATGACTTCACGCGCTACAATGGTTTTATTTTAACTTCATGGAATTCAAAGAATTAGGAAAACATCGGGTTTTCCTAGGGTTTTTCAATACATACAGTTTCAAAATGTACACAATTTTGATGAACATTTTTTTTAACTATAGAAACAAACAAGCATACTTATGGATCTTCACAAATGTTTTCAAAAGCTCTTTTCAGAAAATATCGGATTTTCTGGTGGTTTTCAAAACGATACAAAACATTGCTTTTCAAACACCGCTTATGAACTCACCAACATTTCACATGTTGACGTTTTTCAAAATACTTGTATTCTCAGGTAACCAGTGAATCAAAGGAAAATGTACTCAGTGATGGCTTGCAGTTTACTTATTAACGAATCGAACAATTTATTTTTGGGAATGTAATGTTTAAACAATGTACTTCATGTAAACTTTATCGGTTGTGCTATATTAATGCATGGTGACGAATATTGTTATGTTTCATATATATTCAATGTTATGATATTCAATTAAGTCACGACAGCCCTCAGACGTTTCCGCCGTCTGGTTTGGGGGTGTGACACCCCGCGATTCATGCCAGGTGGAACTCGTCGAGTCAGAGAAGTACTCGGCGTGTCAAGAGAGGATCCAAGAGAGTTAGTGGACATGTATAGACTCGCCGAGTCGCCCTAGTGCACTCGCCGAGTCCGGTCAAAGTTGACCGTTGACCTTGTTGACCTTTAGGGTTGAGTGCAGTTGTATTTATGAGTGTATTACTTTGTGTGATTAGGAGGAGGCTAGATCACATTTATTTCGAGACAGATATTTACCGAGACATCGAGGTGAGTCTTCTCGCTATACTTACCTAGAGTGGTATATTGTGTAGACCAGAGGGTCTTATGTGTTATGTATGAGATTATGTGCTATGTGCTATGTGTATGTTGTATGTTGTTATAGACCGGACCGAAGGGTCCAACGATACAGACCAGGCCGGAGGGCCCAACGAGCTATGACCGGACCAGAGGGTCCAACGAGCTACGGGACTGGAGGGTCCCGCTGAGACACATCGACCGGAGGGTCGTATTATAGCCTTGAGTGGCATATATGTTGTATGTGGTATTTTGGGGAACTCACTAACCATTTATGCTTATAGTTGTTGTGTGATGTGTTTCAGGTACTAGTGATGAGCGCGGGAAGGCGCCGACATGATCCGTACACACTTGAGGAGTTTATGTTTTGGATTCTGGGGAGATGTCTTTGTGATAAATACATTTGAAACAATATGTTGATGTTATTTTGTGAAAAATGATGGTTTTAAAAATGAAAATTTTGTTTTGAAAATTTACGTTGTTACAGGCCAGATCTATGATTGAATGGAACAGATCTGACCTCAGAAGTGGTTTTGAGTTTATGCATGGCATGAACTCGCCGAGTCTGAAGAACAGACTCGACGAGTAGTATGAAGTATGCCCGTAATCACTCAGTGAGTGGACTTGTCGAGTTGAGGGAACGACTCAGTGAGTCAGGGTGAGTCAGGGGGACTGAGTTCAAGCCGGAACTCGCCGAGTTGTTCTTGAGACTTGGCGAGTTGAGTCGTGGTGGCCCCGAGATTCATGCCAGGTGGAACTCGTCGAGTCAGGGAGGTACTCGGCGTGTCAAGAGAGGATCTAAGAGAGTCAGTGGACACGTGTTGACTCGCCGAGTCGCCCTAGTGCACTCACCGAGTCCGGTCAAAGTTAACCGTTGACCTTGTTGACTTTTAGGGTTGAGTACAGTTGTATTTATGAGTGTATTACTTTATGTGATTAGGCGGAGGCTAGATCACACTTATTCCGAGTCAGATATTTATTGAGACATCGAGGTAAGTCTTCTGACTATACGTTATCTAGAGTGGTACATTGTGTGGACCAGAGGGTCTTATGTGCTATGTATGAGATTATGTGCTATGTGTTATATGTATGTTGTATGATGTTATAGACCGGACCGAAGGGTCCAATGATATAGATCGGGCCAGAGGGGCCAACGATCTATGACCGGACCAGAGGGTCCAATGAGCTACGGGACTGGAGGGTCCCGCTGAGACACATCGACCAGAGGGTCGTATTATAGCCTCGAGTGGCGTATGTGTTATATGCGGTATTTTGGGGAACTCACTAAGCATTTATGCTTACAGTTGATGTGTGATGTGTTTCAGGTACCAGTGATGAGCGCGGGAAGGCGCCGACATGATTCGTACACACTTGAGGAGTTTATGTTTTGGATTCTGGGGAGATGTTTTGTGATAAATACATTTGATACAATATGTTTGATGTTAAATTGTGAGTAAATGAATGTTTTGAAAATGAAAAATTTGTTTTAAAAATTTACGTTGTTACACTTTTTCTATGCCACTAAATGTCATTTTATTTGTAGTGTCGTTAAGGACATGGTCTAGATGTAGATTTTAATTGGTTTATCCTTGTTGCTTTAAATTATGGTTAAGATATGTTGTAAATCCGAACGTAAAAATGTTTTTAAACTCTGGTTTTGAATGTATATAGTAAAACTATGATAAATCCCCAAAATATTTTATTAAGAAAAGTCGGGTTGTTACACAAAGTTTACATGAAACAAACAGACTGTTTCGTTATACCCAGTAAGGAGCATGTAGTATGTAAGCTTGTGAAATCTTTGTATGGGTTGAAACAAGCACCCAAAAAATGCATCAAAAGTTTGAAGAGGTTATTTGGTCCTTTGGTTTTAAGTTAAACCAATGTGAAAAATGTGTTGATAATAGATTTAATGATGTTACTAGTGCAGGGATGATCACTTTTTATATGTAGATGACACGCTGGTTTTTGGTACCGACCATGATCAAATAGATGAAACTAACCAATTGTTGTCATCTAAATGTTCTATGAAAGACTTGGGAGAGGCTGATGTAATTCTTGAAATAAGGATTAAGTGAGTGAACAAAGGCATAGTAATGACTCAAAGTCATTATGTTGCGAACATTCTGAAACGGTTCAATTTTAGCGATTGTTCTCCTGTGAGCATTTCCATGGATTCAAGGGTGAAATTAATGCCAAACACATGCATTCACATTTCATAATTGGAGTAATCTAAGGCTATTGGTATTTTGATGTATGTCATGACAAGTACCATACCTTATATTGTTTCTGAAGTAGGAAAGTTGAGCAGGTACACTAGTAATCCTAGCGCTCAACATTGGCAATTAATAGAGTGTTTAAGTATCTCAACGGAACCATGGATTATGGATTGAGTTCCTTGGGAAATCCTTCAGTTTAAGAAGGTCATTTGGATGCAAGTTGGATAACCAACATGGAGGACTATTCCTCAACTCCTTGTTGGGTATTCTTGTTTGGGGGAGGTGCCATTTCATGGGTTTCCAAGAAGCAAACTGACATTACAAACTTGACAATGGAATCAAAGTTTATTTCGTTAGCTACTAGTGGTAAAGAAGCAGATAGGCTAAGGAATTTAGTCGATGAGATTTCTTTGTGGTCAAATCCGATAGTACCTATTCTATCCTTTGTGATAATTTTAAAGCCTTGGCTAAGGCATATAGCTATGTTTATAATGGAAAGTATATAAACTTAGGTGTCAGACACAGTATGATTAGAGAACTAATCATGAATGGTGTGATTTCAGTTGTGTTTGTAAAATCGCAACAAAATTTGGCAGATCACTTGACTAAAGGTCTAACAAAACTACAAAAGACTTAGTGCACAAGTCTATTAGTTAGATTAGATTAAAGTCCATCTAATTTTGTAACGGTGAAACACCTAGTTCCCTTCTAATATGATAGTAGGTTCTAAATTCAGTGTGGAAAGCTCACAATTATATATTGGAACACATAAAGCATTCATCTCAGGTATGTTTTTGGTTCTGTAGTTGACCAGGTTGCAGTATAACTTCTTAATAATTTCTTTGATAAAATGTATGTGTGGTTACATGAAGTAAAGGAATTACCTATGTGATTCTAAAGTGTACTCACATTTTAAGAAGTTGGGGAGTTGGCCTTGATACAGTCATGAGAGGAATATGACACACAACTTTATAATAGTGTTAAGTTGTATTTTGCTAGAAATTTCAATAAACTAGTATGTATTTTATCTTTAGGTATTCAGTTAGGTTGAAGGGTTCAATTCTTAGAACACCCTGATTCTTGAGTATTTAAAATGTGTAAGAACTAAGATGGGAATTCAATTGTTTTGACATTTTTATTTATGTACTGGTTTGGTTTATTGAGATTAGTTTTATGTTAGTTCATGGGTTACACTAAAATTAGGGAGGATTGTTGGTGATTTGAGTGCCACCATGCTTTTTGTGTAATTGTAAATAATATGTGAGCTAAGGGATTTATAGTTTGAACTCTATATTATACGTTTGTTGTGTTTTGCATACATATATAAGATACAATTATAAGTCGGCACGACAAAATGGCGGGAGTTAAGGGAGTCGCACCCCTTACAGGGCCCTAGGGGCAGAGCCCCTAGCAGAAAAATTGTTTTGTTAGTTTTGTAAACCATTGATTATTCCATTATTTTTGGGATTTACTTAACTAATTCAGAAGAAGAAAACCCTAATTGTCAAGAATAAATATGGCCCTTCTCTTTGAGTCGAACCATAGCCTTCTCAGCTCTATTTATTCTCGAACGAACTTAGAGTCTCTCTAGCAATTTGGCTTGCGTTTATATGTCTGGAGTCGCAAGTATCCCTTCAGATTATCCTGGATTGGATTTCATGCAACCCGTACATAGGGTAGAAATACCAGTTTAGAATGAGAACCTACGTGAGAGAATCTGAATTTCCACCATAACCCTTATAAACCCCAACATTTATTTCCTCTTTTCTTCTCTTAACTTTCTCGTATTTTCAAACGAGAATAAATCCTTCTATAAATCTCTGGTTTTTGTGATTCTTATTTCCATGGAAATCTTGTCAGGAGTACTTAAAGATTCATTCACTAATCATTGGCTACAAAATGTCTACATTGAAAGTTATTAAGCTATGGTTCACATAATTTTCTTTGTTTTAGGTGTTTTACCTCCCATTTTCTAATAGTAATAACTCATTTACTTAACCGTCTAGCTTGATATTTTTTCTAAATTTACTTTGTCCTATAGGATACAACTTTCATTTACAGGGCTACTGTGACATCCTGACTCCCAGGCATAAAATTTAATTAATTTATATTCATTTTGACAGGTCAACTCGACGAGTTGGAGGCCCCAACTCGTCGACTAGAGATTGAGATAGTCGCGTGGCTTTTAAAGTCAACTTGGCGAATTGGAGGACCTAACTCGACGAGTAGGAGCTGAGTGTGAAAACCCTTATTTTCAGGGTCTGCACCTTATTTAAAGGAACTTAAGTTCTTTACCCCGCCTCCCTCATCACCTTAGCACCCTGAGAGAAACCCTAATCGAGCTGTTATCATCTATGTGAGAGAGAGAGAGAGAGGCTAAGAGTGTGTGTTTCGGTGCATTATTTGAAGGAGCTTGAAGAGTAGAGGGCCTGGAATGAGAAGGAGTCTTTGGATCCAACATTTATTTAGTGGTAGCAGCCTTTTGAAGGTAAAAAGGCATTACCTTGACCACTAGTTTTTTAGATCTCTCCACTAAGGAGTTTATGGCCATTTTTATCTTCTCTTTGAGTTCTTTAGTTGTTTGAGCATGCCTTGAAGATGAGACATCATATCTGGACAATACTAAGTCCCTTAGGCCTAAAGATTTAAGCTTTGACAAGATTTGGCCAACTTCCATACCCACAACCCTTTGTTGAGCTTTGGTTTGGCAAACTTAGCCCTAGATGCCATGCATGGACGTAATGCTTGCAACTTTACGTGGTATTTCAGCCTTAGAAGGCTAGATCTAGAGTTTGGGGTCTTAGCCTTGCTTAAAAACGTCTGAATGAGAGAATGACTTGAAGGAACTCGATGAGTTGATGAGCCAACTCGACGAGTTGGTTAGGGTTTTCCCTGATAGTCTGGACGCATTACAAACTCAGCGAGTTGGTGAGACAAATCGGCAAGTTGAGTTGGATTTTCCAGATTTTTCTGAGAAACGAAGGAACTCGATGTGTCGCATAGATGCAGTCGAGGAGTCGGGTCAACATGTATTGTTGACTCGAGTGTTGACTTCTGTTGATATTTAGGGTTTGGTCAAGTTATGGATTATGGAGACCAAGGAGGGGTAAAATGGTCCATCACCCTTTCTGAGAGTTTGAAAAGCCGTTAGCTTAACATCTTTGGAGTTGTTGTTATAAATTGTTAATTAGAGATGATTATGACATGTAGGCAGAGTCTAGATCGATCGTTGAGTACGAGACCTACTTGCATACTTACGAGGTGAGTATTCTCACTATACTTACCTGAGTGGTAACACTGTGTGATCGGAGGGTCTTATTTGAGTTATTGACCGGAGGGTATTATGTGCTTATACTGAGTTATGTGATATCAAGCATTTTGTCTTTGTGATTTATGTTGTATATTAACCTGTGCCTTATTGTGTTATGACTGGAGGGTCCAAACCGAGTTGTGAGAAGGTAGGATCCTCACTGAGATACCGTACTGGAGGGTCCAACTTGAGTTGTGAGACCATAGGGTCTTCACTGAGACACATGACCGGAGGGTCCTTATCGAGATATAGCCATTAGAGGCTAATTATTTGCGTGTGGTATTTTGGGGGACTCACTAAGCTTCGTGCTTACAGTGTTGTGTGAAATGTGTTTCAGGTACCTCTCAGGATCGCGGGATGGCGCCAACATGATTGAACACTCTAGCTAGAGATTATGTTTTGAGGATTCTGGGATATTGTCAACCATTTTGTTGTCTTGTGTTTTGAACAACTTATAAACTTGGGTTTGAGAAATGTGAAAATGTGTTTTGTGTGGTTTTAAAAAAGAAAAAATTATTTGAAATTTTAGAGTGTTAAAGCTACGTTTCATCAGTTCTAGATCTCGAGTTATTAGGATCTCAACATCACCTATTGGAAATATTAATACTTTTCAACAACTTTGCATAACGTTTCTTCTAAGTTTGCAGGTTTATACCTTGCTCAATTGAACTCGGAGTTAGTCAATTTTTTATCTATGGATTCCTTATCATGTAGACTATAACTTTTGTTTAGAAAGAAACTATATACTAGGTCTAAATCTTGAGTTATGTGTGTTGGATTTAGTGTCTAAGCCCATAACTATAATTGGTATGTACTTGACTCAAGAGTAGCATGGTCCATTTGGGTTGCATGGCACCGGAACAATTTGTAGGATGGACCTTAGAGAAGAGGATATTTATGATTTATTAATATATTATAAGTTCTAATATATTAATATGAAATCATATTATTTAATTAGTATTGATCAAGAATTAATTTGGAATTAATTTTGTGAACAAAAGAGACTAATTAAATAAATGGGGATTGATTTGGTAAATGATTCATTCTTATAAAGTGGGCTTATGATCCATAGTTCTTCATGTTGGGCTAAACCCATGTGGTGACCCATGGACACTTCATGGAGGTTAAAACCCATGGATCATGAGGAATGTGGGAAGTCATGCACATTAGGGTTTGCATGGTTTAACCCTAATTATGCCACACTATATAAGAAGCCTCATAGATCATGAAATTGGCACCTACAGTCTTTGCAAGAAGTGCTAGCCGATTTTTGAGTGTATATCTCTTCTCAAGTTCATCCAATTTGTTGGTGGTGTTATGTGAAGCATTTGAGGCATCACATTTAGGGTGCTAGGCTCTTAAAGGTCTAAGGAATCAAGCTACAAGAAAAGGTATGTCATTCTACTAGATTTTTGTATTACATATACTTCATGGTATGCTAGTTAGGATGAGACCTTGGAAAAATGAATGTAATAGAGAAGACATAGATCCAAGTTTTCTAGGGTTGCATGCACACCTTAGGAGTGTTAGAATGCTCAAAACCCATCAGTGGTATCAAAGCCTATGCTTGTTTTCAATTATACTTGATGAAACTTGTGTTTATAGCTTGAAAAATCGAAATTTTGGCTTTCTGGATAGTGGACTCGCCGAGTCCACTGGGGGACTCGCCAAGTCCAAGCACAAATTCATCCAATTCGCCAAGTCAGCTCCTGCACTCGACGAGTTAGTGCTCCAGAGTGCAGATTTTCGACTTTCAAGGTTGGACTTGGGCTAGGATCATTACCCTAAACTGTTTTTGAACTTATAAACCTGTTTTTGATGTGGTAATGATCATGCTAATCCAATTTCAAAGATAATTGTCAAAGTTTCAAGTTTTATGTTGGTTTATATGATTCTTGAAAATTATTGATTTGAATTATCCATGCTTATGAGTTTTTAGTAGATCATATTATTTGTCACTTGCTTGTTAGTTTAATTGTTGATCTAAATGCCTTTTAATGGACTCCATAACATGTCCTCAAGTTATGGAATTCCAAAATTCTTTTCCTTAAAAGTCATTAAAACTCGTAGGTTATTAACTTGAAAATTTTTTACAAGTTTCAAAACTTGCCCTCAAATTTTGGAATGTGTAAAGTCACTTTAGAATACTTTTAATTCCAAACCCTAGAATTTTAATTTTTTAAAATTCAAACTTTATACTATTATAATATTATACGTTTAATATTTATATATATATATATATATATATATATATGTATAAGACAAGTCTGTCTTACCGTTAGTAAGCCTCATTCACGAAGTCGGTCTATAAGGGGGGTATAAGGTTGTTGCCTATAAAAGGGTAGCTTAATGGGTGTCCACTCTCACCCACCGCTTCCTTGACTGGTGGAGATTCGTTAGCCGAATGGGTAGGATAGGACTATAATTCTCATAAGTATAATGATAGTAATAAAGTAACTAAACCTTTTATAAATTCCCAATCTTAGTTACTTTAGGAAAATGTGAAATTGATGTTATTTCATGAAAATTGCACTTTGCACCTTGACAAGTCGTTAATGGAGCGTGTGTGGTTAACCAACACATTAACCTAGACTAGTAAGAGTGGCAAAGGGTGGCACGATGTTTATCATACGATCAATGGAGCGTGTGTGGTTAACTGACACATTGATTGGGTGATAAAGTCGAGAGTACCAAGCACATTTTGCATGGTTATTCACACCTTGTTTGTGATCCTTGGTATCCCAGTCACAAACCTAAAGGGCATAATCGAGATTTAAACATGCCATTGAATTGCTTAATGAATCTCAAAGGATCTAGTAGTTTTAATCCAATTAAAACCTAATATCTATTTTGTTTTTCATGGTGGAAATTGGTAAATCGTCATATACCTACCTTCAAATATTTTGCAATTTGGATTGCGACATCCCTCTTCCAATTTGTAAAATATTGTGTTCGGTCGTAGCCTTAATATTTCATATTGGGTGTTATATTAAGGACTCTTTATCTAATCTAAACTTGTTTTTCCTTCTTTTTAGATGTCTTCCAACACTACTTCTGGCTCAAAACCTACTGGCTCCTTCTCTCTCATGAACCTTTGTGGGAGAGTCAACTTTGATGGTTCCAACTTCAATGATTGGATTAGGAACATCAGGATGGTCACGTGCTATGAGGACAAGGAATATGTCCTAGATAAGGAGCTATAGGAAATTGATGAATCTTTTGCTACTCCCGAGGAGATCGCTGAGTTTAGGGCACATGAGAAAGATGCCACCAAGGTAGCTTGTATCATGCTTGCCACAATGTCGGCTGAACTCCAAAAGCCCTATGTGGACTTCTACCCTTTTGAGATTCACCAGGACCTGATGGAAAGATACCATCATAGTGCTCGTGAAGAGAGGTATGAAATAATCTCTTCCATGATAACAACAAGAATGAAGGATGGTGAACCCATCATGGGCCACTTGCAGAAAATACAAAGGTTCATGGACCATCTGCTAAAGTTAAATGTGAAATTTCCTGAGGAGCTGGCGATAGATTTCATTCTACACTCCTTACCTCCATGTTATGATCAGTTCCGCATGACTTATCATATGAACAAGGAGGAAATCACACTTAGAAAACTTCAAGGGCTTTTGAGGACCGTTGAAAGTGGTCTCAAAGGTAAAAATGGTGTTTCTACTCCTACCACAACTACCCCTGTTCTGGCAATAGGACAAGGGAATGGGAAGAAGAGGAAGGCTCCCTCAAAATCCGCAAGGGAAAGTCTCTTGATGGATCCTCTTCAAGTGGGACCAAGGCTGGTTCTGCTGCTCCCATTTCCATTCCTAAAGAAGTAGAGTGTTTCTACTGTCACGAAAAAGGGCACTAGAAGCGAAGTTGCCCCAAATACTTGCAGGGTGTTAAGGATGGGAAGGTTAAACCCACCCATGCAGGTATTTTTACTATTCTATCTAAAAACTCATCACATTGTAACTCTTGGGTGCTTGAAACAGGTTGTGGATTTCACATTTGTTCTTATGTCAGGGCCAAAAAAGAAGTAAGGATGTGGAGCACGGGAAGATAAACTTGATCATGGGGAATAGGAAGGTTTCACCTGTCACCAAGATTGGAGTTTACTCTTTATTACTTAGTAGTGGCTTAGGAATAGATTTGAATAATTATTGCTACTCGTTTGATATGGCGAGAAATATTATTTCCTTTCATGGTTTGTACAAACAAGGTTTCGCATTTTTGTTTGATAATGAAATTGGTGCAATAAGTGCTTATTATATTGATACTTTTTATTTTAAAACATTACCTTGTAATGGTGTATATGAAACTGTGAATGTTGTAGACAACTTTGGAAATGATGTGTTGCACATCGATTCTTCCAATGAATTAGATAAAGCATGCTAGTGGCATTGTCGTCTTGGACATGTCAGCAAGAAGCGCATAGGACAACTCCAGAAGGCTTGAGTTTTGGAGTCATTCGACTTAAGGTTGGATGAGACTTGTGAATCTTTCTTACTTGGAAAGATGACTAAATCACCCTTCACTGGTACTTGTGAGAGGGGTGAGGGTTTTTTGGATCTCATACACACCGATGTGTGTGGGACCTTGAGAACCGCCACAAGGGATGCTAAATCCAAGATTGTAACTTGAGTGACATAGTCTTTAGAAAGTTTATAACACTTTTCAAATGTAGAGTAGGATGTGTCCTACTCTCATACATTTGAGGTTGGTTAGTTGTGATGTTTTGGATAAAACAAAGACCAACTAAGTCCAATTATGGGAAGTGTTTAACTTGATAAGAATCCACACTAACTATTGAATATTTGTTTTGTGAAGGAATGGTTCTTGACAAAGAGAATCATATATGTCAAGAGGTCAGTGGGAGTCTTAAAAAGATCTTAAGATAGGTTCAAGAACTAATCAATAGATTTGTTAATCACTAGCCCACGACTTGAGGTTTGTAACCTATCGTGTTGACATATTATGTGCTCATCCCAGTTAAGGTTGGCTTTGAATTGGAGTTCTGAGAGTTCTCAACTATTTGCATAACAACCTGGAAGCAATGGTAGGCCCTTGTGCTGTCGGGTGGTAAGAAATTAAGATTGCACAAGTTCAGTCCATATGAATTTGGAAGTGTCACTAACCTAGTCCTGTGATTATGGTTTTGACAAAATTCACATGGAAAAGAACACATACACCATAAAATCTAAGTGTCATAAGGTTTCTCTTCAATTCATGAAAATGATGGTAAGGAAACGCTTCCACTAAGAAGATTTTAAGTAGATAGCGGTTGTGATATTTGCATTCTCATATAGTTAGTGGAGCGTGTGTGGTTAACCGACACACTAACTAGTGAGAATTGCAAAAGGTCTAGACAAACATATGAGCTATCTAAGGAAAGGTGTATGTTTTTGATAAAGTCTTATCAAAGCAATCTAGTATCAGAAATATGAACTTTGGTAAGAAAGTCAATAAAGTATTGATTTCTAGAAGTCCAGTTGATTTCTGAGTACATGTCAAAGCTAGTGGGAGCATAAAGTGTTATGCTGGTAATCATTATTCTAGTGGGAGCATGATGATTATGTTAAGTATTGCAAGATAGCAATGTTAATTATAGAAAACAAAAGTTTCAATTTACTTTGAAAAGTTGTTTTGCTATAATTAAGGTAGAGGATTTTATACTTCACTCCAATTCTACAAGCTTAGATTGATATTTTAATCTAAGCTTGTAGAATTGGAGTGAAGTATAAAATCCTCTCCCTTAATTATAGCAAAACAACTTTTCAAAGTAAATTGAAACTTTTGTTTTCTATAATTAACATTGCTAACTTGCAATACTTAACATAATCATCATGCTCCCACTAGCATAATGATTACTTTAGTCAAGAATATATATGAATGTTATGCTGAAATGGTTCAGCATAAGGAAATTCTATATATGTTGCGTTCTCAAAATTCGATTATGATTACGGCATACCTCTTCATAGTTCGAATTGTGAGAACATGGCAAATAAAAATTTTATAGCATGAATCATGTCCCATATGCTTCGGATATAGGATCGATTGCATGTACTATAATATTCATCCATTCTAAATTTTCCTAATGCTTAGGGCATTAAGAAGGGAAAAGGGATTAGAACTGGATATGACTAAAATGATTAAGCAATTGTCAAGGACAGTTTGAGGTTTACCAAAGATTGGTTACTCATGGACAATTGGAAGTATAGAGTTGGGACCATATTGACATATTTTGAAAAGAGGCAATTCTTGTTCAAAAGTGATGGTCAAAATGGGAATATGGAATTGTTTCCATAGGTGGAAGTTACTCTTTGAATCTATGTAAGATTAGAGAACTTAATGCAAGAAGGATGTTCAAAGGAATGTACTTTGAATTTGAGACTTCATTTCCATGGAATTGTTTTCCATTGGAATGCTTTGTAATGTCTGTTGCCAAGTCTTTATGACTTCTGTGCATAGTCATTACAGTGGGATCATTGCATACAAGTTTAGAATCTAACAGATTATAGTAAATGGCAAGAGTTTGGTATTCTTGCACTTACAACAAGGATTGGAATTGTGAAATGAGCATCATTGGAATATTGTCAATTGATCTATTTCACAAAGAGAGGACCGTATGTAAACATAGTATGCATACTTGGAGTATGGCATAATTGTTGTTTGGAAAACCAAAGTGTACATGCTTGGAGCATGGGACAACTAATGTTTTAATTCAAGCATAAAGTTGATTAATCGAAACATAAATAATGAGTAATCAATATGGTGCTTAAATAAAAGGTGTTTTATTTACACTCAAAGTGTTGGGGCCATATAAGATTAGTATTATTCTTGTGTTTCACTTTGCATGTTTTGACTTCCAGAATAATTATGTTATGGTATATATCATATTATTCAAACCATCCACAGTCAGTCATATGTTGGAAGTAGATATGAATCAAG
Organism: Lactuca serriola; assembly: GCF_051521515.1. Taxonomy (NCBI): domain Eukaryota; kingdom Viridiplantae; phylum Streptophyta; class Magnoliopsida; order Asterales; family Asteraceae; genus Lactuca; species Lactuca serriola. Next base: position 240,406,883 of record NC_136411.1, read on the forward strand.
ACTGTCATGAATTTGGCTTGTATGATTTGTCTAAAGTGCTTTAGACAATGCAATGGTTGCTACAACATTCATGAGTACTCATAAGGGCTGAGTATTGGATTCAACCCACACTCACTTGCATCACTTCATGGAATTTATCTCGAGTGATCGTGAGACGGTAATATCATATAAATATTCAAACCTAGAGATATGAGTTGTTGACTATGAGTTGGTTATTCATTGATTGTACGAAAACGCATTGGTAACTCGATGTTATAAAACGTGCCTGTGTGAATAATTCAACAAGTAGTTAGTACAAGCATATCAGTCGAAGTTTATCTGTTCCTTCTAGAAATAGAAGCGATGTCTGGGCCCCTCGATGATTTGGTTTTGACCTATGTACCGGGCTCGGTCAGAACCTAATTGATGTGTTCAATATAGTTCTATGTCGAAACAAATCGGAGATCGAGAAACAAATGCTGGACAATAAGTAAGACCATGTTCCATGTGTTTCTCCGGCTGATATCATGAGAACAGAGGATTATATGATCACTTATCTTAAATGGCGTATCATCATCATCTCAGTTCCGAGAGACTTTGAAAGAGCTACGATTGCTAGTCGGGTTTTGAATTCATATTTGCAAATATAGTTATTAGACTTATCCAAGTGGGAGACTGTTGGATATAGTGTCTAAGTCCATAACTTTATTTGGTATGAACTTGACCCGACCCGGCATGGTCCATTTGGGTTGCATGGCATTGCAATACTTGGATAGACTAAATGAGAGAATAAGGCACTTATGATTATTAATATATTATAAGTTCTAATATATTAATAATAGTATTATTTAATTAGTATTTGATCAAATATTAATCTAGTATTAATTTGGTGATCAAAGTGAGACTAATTAAATATATAAGGGTTGATTATGACAATCATCAATTATTTTATGGTGGATTAATGATCCATGGTTTATGGGTTATGGATGTAACCATTTGGAGCTCCATGGATAGTCCATGGGAGTTACAAACCCATGGGTCATGAGAAATGAAGAGTCATGACAATTAAGAGTATTCATGTGAAAACCCTAATTGTGACACCACTATAAAAGGGACCCTTTGGCTAGTAAAATCGGACCTAGTGTTACTAGAGAGGGCATAACCGATTTTGAGTGTAAGAAGTATTCTCTCAAGTTATTCCAAGTTTTGTGGTGTTGTGTGAAGCATTTGAGGCACAACATTTGGGGTGCTAGGCTCACAAAGTCTCGAAGGAATCCAAGCAACAACAAGGTATGTATTTCTACTAGTTTTATATTTTATTTATTCCCCATGCCATGCTAGTTAGGAAATAACCTTGAAAAAGAAATTTGCATGTATATAGAGAAAACATAGATTCAAGGTTATTAGGGTTACATGTACACTTAGGAAGTGTTAGAATGCTCAAAACCCATCAGTATTTTCATCCGCAATCCACAAAAATCCTTTGGTTATCTCTTCTACAGACCGAACGACAATGTCGCCTTCGTTGCGAGGAGATGAGTCTTTCATGAGAGAGAGCTCATAAGCCATGGAGACAGTGGGAGTCAAATTGACCTTGAAGAACTTCAAGAGTCAAGCGGTGAAGGAACCTCAAACACTTGCGATCAACCTGTGGAGGAAACTCCTGTTAAGCTGATTGACGAGTCCGTACCTCTAAGGCGTTCCAGTAGAGTTAGTGTTCCACCTGTGTTATATGATTTTCATATAACATCTTAGGGTGATACATTTATCAGTGATAGCACACTGATAAATTTGGATGAACCTAACAACTACAAGGAAGCCATGGCAGGCCCTGAGTCTACTAAATGGAAATAGGCTATGGACAGCGAGATTCAGTCTATGTATGATAATCAAGTTTGGAACTTCGTTGACAATGTATCGGGTCGTAAGACAGTCGGGTGCAAATGGATCTTCAAGAAGAAGACCGATATGGATGGGAATGTACACACTTATAAGGCACGTCTGGTTGCGAAGGGTTTTACTCAAACTCTGGGAGTTGATTATGATGAAACCTTCTCACCAGTAGCGAAGATTAAGTCTATTAGGGTTATGCTAGCCGTTGCTGCATTTCATGATTATGAAATATAGAAAATGGATGTCAAAACCGCTTTCCTTAATGGAAGGTTGGCTGAGGATGTTTACATGAGTCAGCCAGAGGGTTTTGTCGATGCAAAGTACCCTAATAGAGTGTGTAAGTTTGAGAAATCCATCTATGGATTGAAACAAGCATCTCGCAGATGGAATCTTTGTTTTGATGAGAAAGTCAAGGAATTTGGCTTTTTGAGAAGCGAGGATGAGTCCCGTGTATATGTCAAAGCTAGTGGGAGCATAGTTAGATTTTTGGTATTGTATGTGGATGACATACTACTCATAGGAAATGACATCCCAACCTTGCAGGAGGTTAAGTCCTGGCTTGGGAAGTTTTTCGCTATGAAGGACCTCAGAGAAGCTGTCTATATTATTGGGATAAGGATATTGAGAGACAGGAGTAAAAGACTAATTGGACTTAGTCAAAGTACCTACTTGGATAAGGTGTTGAAAAAATTCAGCATGTAGGATTCCAAGAAAGGAGACTTACCGATCCAGAGTAATGCCAAATTGAGTAAAACTCAGAGTCCGAGTATAGAGGCTGAGATAGCTGAGATGACTCGAATACCATATGCTTCTGCTGTTGGCTCGATCATGTATGCTATAACTTGTACTCTCCCTGATGTGGCATTTGCTTTCAGCATGGTCAGCAGATATCAAGGGAATCCTGGCAACGCTCACTGGACTGCGGTAAGAACATTCTCAAGTACCTGTGGAGGACTAGGGACTGGGTCCTTACCCTCGGTGGGAGTGATAACTAGAGAGTGGTGGGCTATAGTGACGCCAGATTTCAGACTGACAGGGATAATTTCCGTTCTCAGTCGGGCAGGGTCTTTACCCTGAATGGAGGATCAATAACTTGGAAAAGTTCCAAATAGGAGATAGTAGCTGATTCAACTTGCGAATCAGAGTACATAGCCGCAAGCGAGGCGGCAAAGGAGGCAATAAGGCTGAAGAACTTCATTGGAGACCTTGGAGTTGTACCAGCTATAAAGGAGCCTATGGAGATTTTCTGTGATAGCGAGAGTGCAGTTGCCTAAGCCAAGGAACCAAGGGATCATGGCAGATATAGGCACATCGATAGAAAATACCACTTCATTAGACATCGAATAGAAAAAGGACTCCTCGTGGCAAAAAGGGTATCATCGGATGTGAACCCAGCAGATCCCCTCACAAAGGGACTGAGTAGGGTTAAGCATTTACAGCATGCGAGGCGCATTGGGCTGAAGGATAATATTAGTTTTAATGATTGGATAGCTTTCGAAACTTGTAATAGTTGAAATGTAATTGACATTTGATGGTTAAATAAAAGGTGTTTTTTATTTACTAGTATGGTACCATCTTGTGTCAATCATTTACAGTTGTTTCATTTTGCATGTTTTGACTTCCATATAATTATGTTAAGGTATATCTTGGTCCCCTCGATGATTTTGTTTTGACTTATGTTCCGGCCCCGATCAGAACTAAATTGATGTGTTCGATTAAGTTCTATGTCAAACAAATCGGAAATCGGGAAACAAATTGTTGGACAATAAGTATGACGTTGTTCAATGTATTTTTCCGGCTGATATCTTGAACAGAGGATTATATGTTCACTTATCTAAAATGGAGCATCTCGTTTCGACAGAGGCTTTTAAAAGCTACAATTGCTAGTCCGTATTTTTAGTCATACTTGATGGGTTATGTGCATAACATCATTCTTATGGTGTTCATGCAGCCCTAATTGCTTTGATCTAGGTTTTTCTAATTAAACATACAACATTGAATACCAAAGCAATAAACCCTAATTGACTAGCATACAAATCTGAAAATCACATATGATTAGGGTTAGAAAGTTTACCTTGATTGTTATGTAGCAATAACAATCACAATCCTTCTTGATCTTGACTTCTGAAAGCCTAGTGCCTCAAATTTTGCACCTCTAATGGAATCACAATCACTCAATTCAACAAGATGACTTGGAGAGGGAAGGATTTCGGCTAGGGTTTCTCATAAAACTCATAGGGCCGAAAATCCTATATAAAGGGTTCCTTATATAGTTGTGTGGTCTGTTAAGGTTTCTGAAGGAAACCCTAATTCCTGCTTAAGGCCTAAGCAGCCCATGGATTCCTTCCTTAGAGCCCTTGGACGACATCTTATGGGTTTCCCCATAAATTTCGTCCACTCCACTCTATGGAGTCCATCAGCCCAACTAGCAACTAACAGTTAATTGCAATATCAGTCCCCTTTATTTAATCAGTCTCTTTTGATCACCAAATTAATTTCTGATCAATACTAATTAAGTAGTATGATTTCCAAATAATATATTAAACTTTTAACATATTAATAAAACCATTTTCGAGTACCAATTTATTATTCATATAATAAATTATACTCTCTTTCTTCTTGTCATCCTATGAAGTTGCATGAGTGAAGGCAACCCAAAAGGACCATGCTCATAATCGGTTCAAGTACATACCAAAATATTTATGGTCTTAAACACCTAATCCAACAGTCTCCCAGTTGGATAAGTCTAATAACTATTTTCAAGTACGACTTCAGAACCTGATCAGCAATCGTAGCTTTCAAAAGCCGTTGTCAACTCTGATCTTATCAGAAATGTGTCCATTAGATAAGGAATCATATATTCCTCCATTCTAAATATCGTATGAACTGAGACACGGATTTTAATCATACTCTCTGTTCATGTGTTGTTTCCCAATTTCCGATTTATGACGACTGACAACAGACTGCAATTGAACATATCAACTTAGTCCCGGTTTGGCCAAGCGCTTAGGGTGTCATCACTAAATCATCGAGGGACCCATATATATCGATTTTATCCCACTTTGGGTAAAAGGAATGGATAAACTTTGACTCAAATGTTTTCTTGTACCTACTCATCAAATCACACACAACAATATGTTTTATAACATCAAGTTACTGGTGCGTTTACATATTATCAATGTGCAACCGACTTGCAAATTACAACTCACATGTCTCGGTTTCAAGAATATAAGATATTATTGTCTCACTAATCACCTGTGAGAAAACCCATGAAGTGATTCAAGTGAGCGTGGGTTTAATCCAATACTCAAATCTTATTTCAGGAGTACTCATGAACACTACAACAAACTTTTGCTATGTCTAAAACACTTTAGACAATCTACAGTCGGATTCATGACAATCTAGCTTCAATACCTACTTCGAAAGTATTTATCGACTGTGGATGGTTTGAATAATCTTATTATTCGGGAAGTAAAAACATGCAAAGTGAAAAACAAGAATAATACTAATCCTATATGGCCCCAAACTTTTGAGTATAAATAAATCACTTTTATTTAATCACCTTATTACCTGAATTATAACAACAGTTGTCCCATGCTCCAAGCATGCACATTCTGGTTTCCTATGGTCCATACTTTGTGAAATAGATCATTTGAACACATTTCCATTGATACTCATGTCACAACTCGTAATCCTTGTCATCAGTGTAAGAATACCAAATTCTTGCCACAGCACCAAAGCCACCAAGACTTTGCCAATGATATTACAAAGTGCACTAATGGAGATTGTTTCAAGGCAATTCCCTAGAGGTGAAGTCTCACATTCAAAGTACATTCCTTTGAACATCCTTCTTGCATAAAAGTTTGTGATCTAGACATAGATTCTTAACGTACAACTCTCAATATGGAAACATTTCCGTATTTGCCATGCGACAACTCTTTATTAATAGAACCATATCTAATCATAATAATGTCATTATGGTCCATACGTTACTATACTTCCAACTGCCCACAAGTGACAAATCCTTGGCGAACCTTAGATTGTCCTTGACAGTTGTTTAATTATTTTAGTCAAATCCAGTTCCAGTTCTTTTCCCACTTTAATGCCCTAGGCATTTGAAAATTTTAGAACGTTCGAACGTTACACCATATGTAATTGATCCTATACCCGAAGCGTATGGGACACAATTCATAACGAAAAACGTGATACTTTACCAGTTTCTTGTTATAATACTGCCATATATAAAATTCCCTTATGTTGAATCATTTCAACATAACATTTATATATGTCCTTTGACTAAATTTGGTTAAAATTTCTCGATCTAAGCTTTTAGATTTGAAATGAAGTATAATATTCTCTCCCTTAATTATAGCAAAACAACTTTTCAACTCTTGCAACTTTGTGAATTGAAACTTTTGTTTTCTATAATTAATATTTCTAACTTGCAACACTTAAAATAATAATCATGCTCCTACCAACATGATAATTATATCCATACCAACATAACATTTATGCTCCCACTAGCTTTGACACGTATTCAGAAAAACAGTTGGACTTCTAGAAATCAATACTTATTGACTTCCAAAGTTCATATTTCTAATACGTTATGCTTCTATAAGCCTTTATCTAAGCTTCTCAAACTCATACACCTTTCCTTGGATAGCTCATATGTATGTCTATACTAATTCAGAACTTATAGTGATAAGTCCTAAATGTTTAGACTAATTGCCAAATCTCACAATTCGAACTATGAAGAGGGATGCCGTAATCATAATCGAATTTGAGAACGCAAATATCATAATTGCTATCTCCTTAAAATCTCTCTTAGTGAAAGCGTTTCCTCACAATCATTTTCATGAAGCGGAGAGAAACCTTATCACTTAGATTTTATGGTGTATGTGTTCCTATCGATGTGAATTTGGCATAACCATAATCATCAGATAATGTTTTTGATAAATCCAAACTCTTATGGACAAAACTTGTTCATTCTTAATTTCTTGCCCTCAAGGGTCCCACCATTGCTTCCAAGTTATTGAGAAGCTCACCCCTACATATCAATGTACTTTCCATTGATCAAGGTACTTTGTCTTATGCAATCAAATGAGAACTCATAGGACTCACATGCATAGTCAACTTTAAATGGAATGGGCACAGAAACAAGAATGTGTCATCACGATAGGTTACAAACCTCAAGTCATGTGAGTGTTTAATGTTAGGTTTTACTCTTGATTAGTTCTAAAACCTTTTCAAGATCATTTAGACTCCCACTGACCTCTTGACATATAAGATTCTCTTATCAAGAAACATTTCTTAATAAACAAATATTCAAGAGTTAGTGCAGATTCTTATCAAGACAAACACTACACACAATTGGTCTTAGTTGGTCTTTGTCTTGTCCAAGACATCACAACTTACCAATTTCAAACGTGTAAGAGTAAGGAAAACATTTTTCTACTCCACATTTGATGAGTGTTCTTCAACCATTTTCTTAAGATTATGTCACTCAATTCACAATCTTGGAGTATGAATCTTAGACTCGATTTTGGAACGAATTATGATTCACCCTTTGATTTAACCATTTCAACAATTTTCGATTCCTCTTCTTAGCCATACTAGTGCACTAAGGTGTCCTTAGGGGATCAACTGTGATATGGTTTCATAATCAATGAGACGATCAAAAAGCATGATATTAAAGTATTCTCCCATTTTTTCAGATTGGAGAAACTTTTATCTTTCTACCAAATTGATTCTTCTTATTCGTTCTGCCATTCATTGAAACTTTTCAATAGTTCAAAATTACACTTAATCTTGTAAGCATAACCACATTTACTAAACTTTTAGTAAATCATGACGAATAGTCTCATCGTTTTTGTAGTGGACTTGACATGTGCACAACATTGTGTTCTAGTCCTTTAGTCCTTCACTTGACTCACATACTTGTGTGAGAAAGGAATTAGTCTTAGTTTTCTAAGTACCAAGATTTCCATACATCACATGACTCAAATCATATGACTCCAAGCTTCTGTCCAATTGAGACTTGGGCGATGGAATCTTTCCTTACTTACAAAAATATGAAACTGCCATAAATAACATAACTAAGAATCACATCCACTTAATATTGCTTATAATAGAAACACACAAGCATCAATTTTCACAAATAACATTGCAAAACTCAAAAAAAAAAATTATAAAAGGTGCGGAAAACTTGTCCTTACAACGCAAATTCAAATGAAAACTATGCTATTACATATTCCTAAGAAATCTATCATAACTCTAAGCAGCAGCTCAAAAACCCGATCATCGAATCATGCGATCGAAATCCATTTCTTCGCGATCAGACTCAGCTCAGTTCTTCCTTTAAGCTTCCTTTCTTTTCTTCGATCCTACAACACATCAAAATGCAATCTTATCACATCATGTATTAAGAATCTAAAATAGAAAACTTAATAGAGTTAGATAGTGGATGTTACCTGAAGCAAAGTCATACATCTTGACTCTCCCATCTCTTAGATCTCTCAGGTAGTCAGTGCGGCTTCGTAACCAATGCCCCCTTCTTTTGGCAGTAGAAACATATGGATTCTTCTGGAATGGTACACGGGACTATCTCAACTCAGCCTTTATCTTGCGTAGAGAAAACTTTTCTGGACTTCCAATGTAGCCATTTCCCATAGAAGGATGGGACATTGATTTACAAGACAAATTTGCTTGACCAATGCGCCAAATCATCGTTGATTCAGCAGCAATAAGCAAATAATTCAAATCAATAAGGGTCACGTCGTCGTCCATCATATAGTACTCTCCAATAAACTCACTATATGATTCAGGAAGTGACTGAAGAACCAAGTCAACAGCCAACTTCCTTGACACATCAATACCCAACATTCCCAATCTATCAATATGCAACTTCAAATCCTTTTTGAAAATAGGGCTTGAGTGATCTTGAATTTTTCAAGTCTTCGAACACGTGGGTCAGGGAGAATTATCGGAGGAGGTGGAAGAAGTGAAGCATGATTTCCATTTCCACAATCCAATCGTGGAACATCATCTTCATGTGGAAAACTTTTTCCAAGGGATTCAGGAAAATCATAGTTGATAGATTTTGACATCTACAAAACGGGAGAAATTCAAGTTAGTTGATAAATTCCTCAATATAGCACCCAAATGAAATATTGAGGCTAGGATCCAACACAATATTCTACAATTTGGAAGAGGGATGTCATAATCCAAATTACAGAACATTTGATGGTAGGTAAATGATGATTTACCAATTCCACCATGAAAAACGAAAAATGAAAATTAGGTTTTAAATGAATTGAAACTCCTAGATCCTTTGAGATTCATTGAACTTTTCAATGGCATGTTTAAATCTCGATTGTGCCCTTTAAGTTTATGACTTGGATGTCGAGGATCACAAACAAGGTGTGGATAGTTATGCAAATACACTTGGTACCCTCAATGTCATTATCACCTAATCAATGTGTCGGTTAACCACACACGCTCCATTGATCTATGACAAACATCGAGTCACCCTTTGCCATCCTTGTCAGTCCTAAATTAGTGTGCCGGTTAACCACACAGGCTCCACTAACGTCTCAACAAGGTGCAAAGTGTAATTTCATGGGTTAGCACCAACTCCACATTTTTCCTAAAGTAACTAAGATATGGGAATTTATAAGAGTGTTTAGTTACTTCGTATTTCATTATACTTATAATGGAAGGTTGTGTCCTATCCTACCCGTTCGGCTAACGACCCTCCACTAGTCAAGAGTGTGGTGGTTGGTAAGAGTGGATACCCATTCAATAGCCATTTTATAGGCAATCTCCTTAAACACCCCTTAGAGACCAACTTCATGAATGAGGCCTACTAATGGTAAGACTGACATTTTACTTATTCATATATAATATTAAACTTTTAATTTTATATAGTATAAGGGTGTATTTTACACTTTTAAAATACTAAATGGTTTAATCTATTAATAAATTAGACTTTTAATTTGATTAACTTAAACCATATATGAATTTATTAATTATATCTTTTAATTAAACTCTTAATTAAATTAATAAAACCATAAGGGTGTAATTTGAACTTTCAAAATACTAGGGACTTAGAATTTAATATTTCAAAATTTATACCTTTTAATTAAATTTTAAATTCCAAAACTTGAGGAAAATTTTTGAAACCTTTCAAAACATTATGGTTTAACTATTTAAATTTCAAAAACTAAAGCTTTTAAGTTCAAATTTAAACTATAAAACCTAAAGGGTGTAAATTGAAACTTTTCAATCTTACTAGGTCAAATATTTGACTAATAATAATCCTATATTATCCATATTTAAACAAATCCATTAATTTTGATGAGGATAACCATTACAAAATATAAAAAATCGATTTTAGGCAATAAAAACGAGTTTTGTAAGCAATCCTCAACAAAATCTGGCAGGAAAATCGAAAAATCCGGCAACAGACCCTTGGACTCGTCGAGTCCACTATGGAACTCGTCGAGTCCATACAGGGACTTGGCGAGTCTGCCAGTCAGAAGACCAAATTTTCAATTTTCTTGAACTTTGGTGGTTCACTTTTGCATCTATTCACTATAAAACGACCTAGGCTCTGATACCACTGACGGTTATGTGCATAACATCATTCCGATGGTGTTCATGCAACCCTAATTGCTTTAATCTAGCTTTTCTAATTAAACATACAACATTGAATACCAAAGCAATAAACCCTAATTGACTAGCATACAAATCTGAAAATCACATATGATTAGGGTTAGAAAGTTTACCTTGATTGTTATGTAGCAATAACAATCACAATCCTTCTTGATCTTGACTTCTGAAAGCCTAGTGCCTCAAATGTTGCACCTCTAATGGAATCGCAATCACTCAATTCAACAAGATGACTTAGAGAGGGAAGGATTTCGGCTAGGGTTTCTCATAAAACTCATAGGGCCGAAAATCCTATATAAAGGGTTCCTTATATAGTTGTGTGGTCTGTTAAGGTTTCTGAAGGAAACCCTAATTCCTGCTTAAGGCCTAAGCAGCCCATGGATTCCTTCCTTAGAGCCCTTGGACGACATCTTATGGGTTTCCCCATAAATTTCGTCCACTCCACTCTATGGAGTCCATCAGCCCAACTAGCAACTAACAGTTAATTGCAATATCAGTCCCCTTTATTTAATCAGTCTCTTTTGATCACCAAATTAATTTCTGATCAATACTAATTAAGTAATATGATTTCCAAATAATATATTAAACTTGTAATATATTAATAAAACCATTTTAAGTACCAATTTATTATTCATATAATAAATTATACTCTCTCTCTCTCTCTTCTTGTCATCCAATGAAGTTGCATGAGTGAAGGCAACCCAAAAGGACCATGCTCATAACCGGGTCAAGTACATACCAAAATAGTTATGAGCTTAGACACCTAATCCAATAGTACTTGCATTTATAGTTATTAGACTTATCCAAGTGGGAGACTGTTGGATTTAGTGTCTAAGCTCATAACTATAATTGGTATGTACTTGACCCGAGAGTAGCATGGTACATTTGGGTTGCATGGCACCAGAAAAATTTGTAGGATGGACCTTAGAGAAGAGGATATTTATGATTTATTAATATATTATATGTTCTAATATATTAATATGAAATCATATTATTTAATTAGTATTGATCAAGAATTAGTTTGGAATTAATTTTGTGATCAAAAGAGACGAATTAAATAAATGGGGATTGATTTGGTAAATCATTCATTCTTATAAAGTGGGCTTATGATCCATAGTTATTCATGTTGGGCTAAAACCACGTGGTGACCCATGGATACTCCATGGAGGTTAAAACTCATGGAGCATGAGGAATGTGGAAAGTTATGCACATTAGGGTTTGCATGGTGTAACCCTAATTATGCCACACTATATAAGAAGCCTCATAGCTCATGAAATTGGCACCTAGAGTCTTTGCAAGAAGTGCTCGCCGATTTTTGAGTGTATATCTCTTCTCAAGTTCATCCAATTTGTTGGTGGTGTTGTGTGAAGCATTTGAGGCATCACACTTGGGGTGCTAGGCTCTTAAAGGTCTAAGGAATCAAGCTAAAGAAAAGGTATGTCATTCTACTAGATTTTTGTATTACATTTACTTCATGGTATGCTAGTTAGGATGAAACCTTGGAAAAATGAATGTATGCATGTATAATAGAGAAAACATAGATCCAAGGTTTCTAGGGTTGCATGCACATCTTAGGAGTGTTAGAATGCTCAAAACCCATCATGAATAAACTAAGTCCTAACGTATAACTTAAGTCTTCATATTCGTTTCCATTTAAATTGCACACGGATAACCTTCATATGTTATATTGCACATATGGGGTCTCTTCTTGTGCAATAACGCATGATAATGCACACATAAGGTCTTATGTGCACTAACCCATTATAGTGCACACAGAGCTGATGTGCACAAAATATACCTATCAACTTTTAAATTTATAACCTAACAAACTTATACTAACTATGCACCTATAGGCAGTGTACCTAGTCAGATTATAGTATAGCTTGGGTAAGTCGGGTGTCGATCATAGGGAACGGTATTTAATTAATAAAATAATTACTAAAAGCTAAACTAAGAAAAACAACTAAAAGTGGGGGTTTTATATGATTTTATACGTTTAGAAAAACTTTAGCACTCAAATAAAAACGATTGTAATCAATATACTAAAACACTTTCGTTTAGTTTCGAATCCTCCTTTTTCCTATGGTTAGTTCTTATTTATGGATTAATAAAGTTGGTTACCAAGTTATTGTAATTAGCAATTCAAGTCCAAATTTACTAATATTTTCACCAATTCATGAACTACCTTGTATAGTCATACACAAGCAAAACACAAAATTAATTATTCATTATAGATGAGCTATGTAAGATTTATCTAAACAAACACAATTATGGTCACAGTTATGTTCTCCAACACAGCTAAATTTGTTACTTTTATTACTTATCTAAGATTTTTTCGATCCTAGCTCTAGCAATTTAATGGTCACTAAATCACTAGGTAATCAAGTTCATGTAATTTAACGGTCACTAAGCTACACTACACTTGAAATTAAGCAACAAAGTAACAAACTTTAACATGTTGGGTAATGATAATCAAACACATGCATAAACCAAATTCATATAATCCATAAAGTAAGAAACTAACTCAAAGTTTTAGGTTTCATCTAACTAAACGAAAGCAAAGGTTTTTAGCCCATAATCACAACTGGAAAACACATAAACATAATGAAAACTAGACTAATCATGATTAAACTAGCCAAACCAAATGTGTAGATGCGAACCCTTGCTCCAATCTCTTTATCCTTTGATCTCTAGTTGAATTATGCCCTCAAAGGGGTCTTGGAAGGGTATTTTTTCGTTAATAGTCGCAGCCTTCAACCCTCTCTTCTCTGGAATCGACCTAATGTCCAAGATATATATAGTTAACCAAAATCGCGGCACCACGATGTGGTAAAGGCACCACGTCGTGGTCCTTGTGTTTATCCCTTATTCCTAAGCCAGTGTCAAGAATCGCGAAGATTCCATTCACCACGTCGTGGTGGGATCATTTTGAATCACGTCTATCGGAGTTACGAGTCATGAGATATCTCAAAACACGAAAGTTGTCCGAAATTGTGTCTAGTTTTCAGATCATTTTGAATCATGTCAATCGGAGTTACGAGTCATGAGATATGGCCAAAGTACTTACGAGGGGTCAAGCTGTCCAACAACATTCTTTTTGTGTCTTCTTCTTGCGTAAGCTCACATTTTCCTACTTCCAGCTTCCATATTGCTTCCGAGCATGTCTTTTACTCTACATAACATATATTGAACATAATAAGTACCTTTTGTTCTATAATAATCAAAAATATAGCTAATAATATTAAGATATGACGTAAAATATATATGTAGATATGTACATATCAAAATGCCCCACACTTATCTTTTGCTTGCCCCCAAGCAAAACTAATTTTTTAAGTCTAACTTTCATCACCAATATCACATAAATCCTTTTTGAACTCAGCCATTATACCGGGATCTCAATGCGCATATTTGTGTCTAAGGTTCCTAAAAACTTCCCCAATCCTAGCTACTCACAATTCTTATGAACCTTCATCCCTTAGCTTATACGACACTCATTTCTACAACCCTCCGAATCAATCCTCAGAAACCTTTCTTAACCTCAAGGTATTTTTGGTTAAGCTACCCAAGCATACATAATCTAGAAAAATTACAACTTTAGATACCACAATGGAACTCTTTGGAATTCTTCATTTCTTTAATATTTGATCTTTGATTTCTTTGAATTCACCACCTTTTTGTTTGATTTTTGGTATCTTCACTTTTTGATTCTTCAGAATTTTTGATCTTTGATCTTCATACTTTGATAGCACCAAAATTATTACAACTCCTTGGTAATTTCTTTCTCTCTCTCTCTCTCTCTCTCTCTCTTTAATTTCTCACTTTTTTCGCTCAAATCCTACATGCTTAAGCAAGGGAGCTTAACTTCAACCTTTATTGGTTAGAGATATTAGTCTAAGTGCAACGACTACATAAGCTCTCTCGGATGGATTTCAGGTACAAGATGCAAAACATATTATGTCATATAAACTACCAGATTACATTTCATATCTCATGGCTTTTTACTAGGAATGGGAAGCCACAAATATACTATAACATATGTTGGCCCGGTTAAACATTTGAGCTCTCATCGGATCATCCTACGCAACACTAGCAACTTAAGTATAAACTTTTACTAGATTTAATTTTTTGATTATTATTTCAAATCTATTTCTAAATTTTTCAGAATTTGAAAATTTAAATTATTTTAGCAATTTACTTCAAATTTTCTAGCAATTTACTTTTTCGACCCCTATCCCACACTTAAGTGATGCAATGTCCCCATTGCATACTAAAACAATTAAAAAACATAAAAAATTAGAATGGAAGAATTAGAACAGACTCCCCTTGGGTAGTAGTGGCGAGATCAAACTCTGAGACTTGTGTGGAAAGCTTAGACTTCTCATATAATTGCTGGAAACAGTACTTCTGGACCTTCTTCTTGCGAATGCAAATGTGTCAGATCAAATGAAATCAAAGAACCATTCTTGAAAGATGTGTGAACCACTGCCACGAATTGGGAAAGCAACGACAAATCATGGTATCGAGAAAATGGTCATTAAGGTTGCGCAAAATAATGTCACCACGACGTGGTTTATGGATGCCACGTCGTGGTGTAGTAAGATTCAGTCGCGATTAAAATTTTTGCCATGACGTGTTGACTATGTCCACGTCATGGTGTCTTCTCAGAGAATCTTCGAAGATTGAAACATGTGGGCATCGACTCTTTGTAATATGTAAGACCATTCCAACTTTTTTTTTAAGTAGATATGCTTCAAAATACTTTTATCTTCATTATGTGGGAACCCCACACTTAATCAAAAACTTGTTCTTCAATTATGGTCTTCAAAAATCGCACGACTTCTTCAAATTAAGCTCCTTCACCGCTTCACCTCTTTCATCACTACAAAATAAGATCAAGAACTAGAGAAACACATCATCATTCGGTTAAACTAAAAAAACTAAAAATTTAAAATTTAAAACTAAAAAAATCAAAAGGAAAAGAAAATGCAAACTCATAAAATTCGGGTTGCCTCCCGACAAGCGCTTCTTTTTGAGGAGTTGTGAGTCGGACTCTTTCCCACTCTACGTTGCGTCGGGTGGAAGTGTAACCTCCCCATTCTCCATTATCTTGAAACTTACTCGTTTGTAAGCAACCCTTCTACTGAATGCCTTTCTTGAACTTTCTTGCATTGTTGGGTTGACATCTTCTTTATGTTTCCGCTTGGGTTCTTTCCTCATTCTCGTGTATTTAGCTTTTGTCTTGTTTCTTTCCGGGTTTTTCTTGTTAAAATGAGACTCATCACTCTCTACTTCTTTTTCTTCAACCGCCTCTGTTATTGGATTTGGTGTTCTTCTAAAAGCAAACACCTCAAACATCATTGGCGTTGACACTGGAGGTTTTGAACAATTCACTTCTTTTTCCAATTGCTATTTTGGTAAAGGCTCCTCCCATTCCTTCCCTCTTCTTCCTTCACGGGTTCAAATTCATCATGCTTAAGGAACTTCGTGTTTTCTTTTTTCACCAAATTTGCATTGGCACGGGATGGGAAAGGGAGAGGTGGTCGATACGGCTCAACAACTGAGAAATCAAAATTTTCTTTTATCGCCCACGACGTGGCACTATTGTTTCCTCGTCGTGGCTGGGCAGCTTCACAATACTCTTCTTCTTCTTTCTTTTTTACTTCGAGTCACTTATTAGACTCCTCTTCAAGGTCCTTCATATTCTCTAATTCATCTTCTTCTTCTGTATCAACGGCCATGACTTGATCCATAGGGATTGACTCGACTTTTCTTGAAAGTAAATCCGATAGCTTTTCTTGTACAATTTTTGTTAATTGCCCAACCTGTGTGTGAATGCTCAAAATAGATGCTTTTTGAACTCTAAGTGTTGCATCGGTTGCATCATGTCTTTTTGCGATAGCTTCCATGAATCTGAATAGCATCGACTCGAGAGCATCTATCTTCTCGGATTGGACTCGTTCTAGTTGGTAGAGATTATGCTCTAGTTGTTGATATTTTGTCGTGTATTGTCACACCCCTGAACCAGACGGCGGAAATGTTCGAGGGCTTTAGCGTGACTTCATTGTTCTAGTATCATTACAGAGTATATAATTGAAACATAACATCATCATCATCGCACATGTAATATAACAACATTCATTGTTTACATCGAGTATTGTATTTGGATATTACATGCCAAAATAGTCATAGTATGATGAAACAAAATATAACACAATATCCATTAGTTTGTTTCGCACATCCTGCTTCAACGGTTTCCTGAGAATACAAGTTAATTTAAAAAGTTCAACATAAAAATGTTGGTGAGTTCATAAGCATGTTTGTGAAAATGATTTGTATAACTTTGAAACCACCATAGAATCCTATATTTTCTGCAAACTGTTTAGTATGTTTGTGTTAGATCTTGTATTAATGCATGTATGTTATTGTTTATTTGACTGAAAGGGTAAAGAGAATGTAGAGGGAATGTAAAGAGCATGTAAAGAGAATGTTCTCAGACAACCCGATGTTGTCTATAAAAGAGAAAGCTACCACACCAACCCCCGAGGTTGAGTACCAGTACGAGTATGTTTCCAAGTAATCCAAGAGAAAAGATAGTGGTCTTCCGTAAACTTCATAACGTTAATTCCTCTAAGTGAGCCGTCATAACCATACTAAATAATGACAATTTCGCCTGTCTTGGCATTGTTGGACGCCGGTTTTGATTATAATGTTTTCGTCACCCTGGACTGAGTTAGTCTAACTGTAGCGAACAAATCAGGTGTGGGGTGTCATCCCCGTATAGATCTATACACAAATCCCCGCTCTCCCTCCAAGAGACTCTGGTTATAACTACAAGCTACGATCGTACACTTAATAGGTGCCAACCGACAAAACTCACTAGATGCTTAATCGAATTTACGCGAAGAAAAGTATAAACTCATTCCAGGCCCAATGAACCATGTAAGTGAACCCCTAAGGTATCACTAAACATGTAAATCATTTCAAGGCCCAATTGGAATGAGATTTATAACATGGGCCCGAAATATATATGAAAGGACAACTAAGGCCCATTTCACATGTAAGGTATTTACAGGCCCAAATAGCACACAATAGTATCCAAGGTCCATTGCACATGTTAATGGGTCAATGAGGCCCAATAAACATATAAATAGTATTCAGGACCTATCAAACATATAAATTGGTCACTAAGACCCAATAACCTAGAAAATGATCAAATAAATCTGTTTGTTAGTTTATCATTGGTTTTGGTTCAATTATTCACTAAAATAGCATAAAATCCCACCTTTTGTAAAAATGACGTTATTGGCCCAATAAGCCAAAAATTTACAATTAAGACCCAATTTTTGTAAGAATAACACTTCAGTCTCCATTTTGTTAAAAAATTGTATTGAAGACTAGTTTGTGGTAAAAATAACATTTTAAACCCATTTTTATCAAAAATATCATTTTTGGCTTGATTTTTGTAAAAACACACATTTTTCTGGTTTTGGGCTTTTCTGACCTAGTTGTTGGAAATTTTGTAGAAAAATCATCGTAAGTCGAAATTTGGATCCATAAATTCTATAAGTTTGGAAATTTTGTTTACTTTGTTCACAATTTTTCTCATAATTTTTAATGGCTTCTAATAAGTGTGAAATTGCTCTCCTTCACAGGCTGGTCCGAAATTACTTCAAATCTGATAGGCAGTTTTGTAAAATTTGCCAAAAATTGTAGAAAAATCGTATGAAAATGTGAGAGTAGTCATTTTAAAGGTATAAACCTGAAGTTTCTTCATGTAAAACAGTTTTGAAAAATATTATCATTTAGGTGGTCAAAACAGTTCGATATTGGACCAAAACTTTTCTGTGAAAAGCTGATTTTTTAGTTTAGTTTATAGATCTTGGAACACAACGCTCATTTTTACTATTTTAAGTGTATAAATCCCAGATCTATTAGTTTACATGTATTATATGTGATAAAACATACTTTTCTCAAGATTTTCATGTAGATCCAAGTGATAAAATTAATAATCTTAACATATTTTTAGATTTATGATGTAAATAACACATAACCACCAAATAAATCATGAAAAACACACATATTCATGCATACACACATAGATCTACACAACACAACTTGTATTCTGCCCCAAAACAAAGTAAAAACCAAAAACAAGGGAGTATGAACTCACCTTGTTTGAAGATTTCGGTGTTTGATGAAGAAATGAAGAGATCTCGACTTTAGCAAGCCTCTTGAGGAGGTTTTTGAACTTGGATGGTTCTAATGAACATAATCCACAAAATATGGTGATAAGAGGAGATTTTTGAAGATATCAAGAAGTTAAATCCAAGATCTAAGTAAGAACTTACCAAAGTTGATGATCTTGAAGAAGAATCTCTTGAAAATGCACTATTCACGAAAATTTGCAAGCAGAAGTGAGGGAGTATTTTCTTGAGAGTTCTAGAGAAAACTTTTGATGTGGAATGAAGTTGGAGAAATGGCCTTAGGCCGTGAGTTTTAAGGAGGAAAGTAAGAGAGGGTTTAAGTGGTAATTGCATGATGGTTACACAACTTGAGCATTGATATTTGTTGGCTAAATAATATGGATATCCTTTAAGCAATAGTGAGGTGTCAAGTTCCAAATTAACCACACATTATCTCTTTTTTTTAGATGGGCCGAGAGTTTGGGTTAGGAGCAAGGAATTGAGGTAATTTGGCCTTCTCTTAACTTGATCGAACTTATGAAGCCCAATAATAAATTTTCGGCCCATTGGGCCCTTAAGTGTGTTCACGGCCCAAATGGCATAAATGGATGTGTTTAATGGTCCATTAGGGTTAATTGGAGTTGTTATGGCCCAATAGGTCCATTAAAGGTAAACAAATTTATTGTAGGCCCATTATGGCCCAAAATGTTAAGTTTCATGAAGGTGGGTCCAATTAGAGCCCATTTAGGGTTCCTAGGCCCAAGATAGTGAAGTTGGAGATTTATTGGTCCATTAGACCCAATAAGAGAATCCTAGTCCATAATGAACTTGAGTCGGGATTTCTAGGGTTTCCAACCCTTATTTAAGCATATGAGATGTATTTGAACGAGAATAGAGTATAGTATTCACTTAGAGTAAGAGTTATTACACTAGGTGAATTATTGCATGAGAGTAGAATTTCCTAGCAAAAATGCTAGTTGTGACATGTATTGAGCTCTCTTGTACTCCAACTCACAAACCTTAGTAGAATGGGGTCCTCCACAAGCTTCGCATCTATCTTGAATTAGTAGAATGTGTTTATTGAATGTTATTTTATGTACACTACTAACACAAACAAAACGATGACACACAATAGCATGACATTTTCATTTATTTAATAGGAAAAGGATTAGAAATTCATTACATATCCATTACAAATACATTGGTAAACATGAAAGGATACCATAATCTCATTACACATCCATTACAAGTTGTAGACTAATACTACAAAAAAAAACAACCCAACTTAGAAATAACCATAATTTCATCTTTCTAACATCAGATTGAAGCTTCTTATTTGCCCGAATTAAATTTGTAATCAAAGTTGTGTCACCAGTCATGTTCGTATTCTCCACTTCATCTGCCCAACATATGAAACCATCATGAGGCCCCTACAATGGAAGTTGAATGTTTATGGATTAAGTTACCAAACCCAGGAAAAAAATATCAAAATCTAGGTCAACAGTTAATGAATATGCAATTGACATTTACCTTTTTGGGGCAAGCATAAAAGAGTCGGCCAGGGTTGTATTTAGTAGTTGACGTTCGTAATATTGCTTCACATCCACATGAGCATTCAACTGATTTCATCGATCCCTTCATTTTAGTGAGGTCACTTGAACGGTAACAATAATAGGAGAGCAAAAAAAAAGCTTAGTATGTCCACATAGGTGTCTCAAACATGAGTATATGTTAGGGTAAATTGTGAAATGACGAAATTACCCTCATTGACACTAATTAATTGTGATTTCCATTAACAACTAATTTTCCATTAAATAAAGTTGGTTACAAAGTTACTTTATACAAAATTGTCTGTTCTTAGATAGGTCTTCAATCACCTAGGCCAAAACAAACACATAAACCCTAATATAAGCATTATACTACCAAAAGAAGACACACATCCATACCTAATCAACACAAACACCACGAACCACCAACATATCAGGGGTTCACGATACGAAGAAACTTCTCCACCATAAAACCAAAAGGCACAATCACAAGTCCGATCACCAATATAGTCAATGAAGTCACCTCTTTCTCCGTGCGCTGAATCCGACGATGCAATGCGAGTGACTCAACCCTGCTTAACACCAAATCTCGACCCATTTCTTCTTTCAGACGGGTGACTTCCATTTTCTGCTCTGCAATTTCTGCTCTGCAATTTCTGCTCCACAATCACAATAAATCATATGAAAATCGGCGAAGTTGAGACGGTCTCATGAATTTATAGATATTGAATCCGGTGAATGTGGTGGTGGGGTCGCCATCGTGACTCATGAAAGCGAAGTATCGAGGTTATGTCGGATTGTCGGTAACCTTTAGTGGAAAAGGGTATTCAAGATTTAGGGTTTCATCGAATAAGTCATTCCTTTTATTGACTGTGGGACTGTGGACCCAAGCAAGGAACCAGTCACAACTCAGTGACATGTACACAAGTTAACTCAGAGTTGACTCAAGATGTACTCACTTGTTGACTTTGCTTATGACGTGTATGGTTTATCAGGTAGCTGACCAATTTAGCCGGTAAAGTAAAACTTGGTTCCTCTCAAATGCGAAAAAAAAAAAAAAAATAGGGACCATTTAAACCATAACTAGAAAGATGGTTGGGCCATAGTGACATTTACCGTTCATTATATTTTGTATCACTAATTCATTAACATAATAAGATGATCTCTTCAAGGTGTAATTTCATTTTATTTAGAGCATCCATCTTCAACCATTTTACTTGTCAACCTAAAGTTGGTCCAAGAGACCTTTTGTTAATGGGCTTTACAAAAATTATACGTAACTGGGCTGATAGAACTTTAACTTTTTTGCATCAACATTGAACAGGAGAATCGAGAATAGACTTAACACAAACAAATGGCCACATCAAATTCTGCAAGTTAGATTATTACGATCAAAAAGGTTCCAAATTGAATCCCACACTTGCAAATAAATGAAAAAATAAATCCAGTTTGCCAATATCCCTAAAGTAATCAACTAATAGAGTCTTTACTCAAAATTTTATCCCCCCACCCATTTAGCTTACTTGTTGCTGATGAGTACCATACATAGCATATGACCCATATGCTGCAGCATACATGCTTGGGTCATGTGGTGCTTGAAGAGCATAACCATATCCATCATAAATCTGACCACCATAGTATGCTGTTGCTGGCCATTGATTCCCAAAATCATTTCTCAACTGCAAATTTCAAGAACCGGATTAAATACGATATGTTTCTAGTTATTTATAGAGTAAATTGTTACCCAAATAAGATTATAACAAAAATATTTTTCAAGTTATTTATAGAGTAAATTGTTACCCAACATTACTAAGAGCATACCTGCTTATTTGCGGGGTTGCGTCCCCAAGAAAGGCGGACTGTTTGTTTCCCTATTGCTGTCCCGTTTAATTTTTGCAGTGCCTCCTCAGCGTTATTTCTATGAATAGAAGTTAATGGAGTAACAATACAAAATTAATTATTATGAAAAAGGAAAAATCCGGGGTAAAAAGAGTTGGTAAAAAGAAGGAAATTTAACCTGTTAGCAAACTGTACAAATCCGCAACCTTTACCAACTGGTATTTTTACGGAAAGAATCTCGCCATATTCCGTGAATGGCTGCCTAAGATCTTCATCACTAACCGTTGGATCAAGCCCTCCCACAAAAATCTAGAACCAATCAACGGTTAACCAAAGAGAATATGAATGATTATTTCACAATAAAATTTATAAAATTAGTGGAAGAAGTTGGGAACTGACTGTCGTATTAGTAGAATCTCCATCGTTTTGCGAGCCAACATTCGACGTATAACCTCCTAAGAATCAAAAAGTCACCACCAAATCAAGATCTCAACTACTTTTGCAACACTTTATCTGGACAAGTTTTTTAGGGCTATTTCTAGAATGATGATGATGAGGGCATACACGTCTTTTCCACATACAAAATTTAGAGAGCAAGTCTCTACACTACCTTTTGGATAGGACATAAGACTGCAGTTTGTCAGTCTCATCCTAACATCAGTCCCGGTCTAATGTGGAGACCGGGACTGATGTAATGGGACAACTCTTTTTGTCCTGGATTTTTCCTATTTCATAATAATTAATTATTATGAGTAATTATTATGATCTCTTATCTATGTAAAAGACGTGAATGCCCTTCTTGTTTCCATCATCCAAAAGAGCCCTAGAAAGCTTGTATAGTCCCATCCTGTGTAACGGGACTTGACAAATTTTTCTAGGGCTAATTTCTATGATGAAGACGAGGAGAGCATTCACGTCTTTTGCACCTTTTAGAATGGACAAAACATTTGAATTTTTGTCCCACTGACATTGGTTTCAGTCACAGTCCAATGCATACCAAACACAGTACCTTGTTGGTAAGCAGAAGATTTTCTCGGGGTTGCAGCGCCAATACGCATAGGCCGAGTCGAACAGTAAGTCCCATTCATTTCAGTCATGGCTTGGGTCCTCTCATTATCGTCTCCAAATCTTACAAATCCATACCCTTTAGATCGGCCAGTATTAATATCAATAACGACTTTAGCAGCTTTAACGGATGGATATTTATTCGCAAAAGTTTCATGTAATAAAGCGTCAGTTACATCTGCAGCTAAATCTCCTACGAAAATAGAAAGATCAGAAGAAGCGTTGTTATTTGAACGTTTGTCTCCCGTGCTAAATGTAGCCCAGTTCAAACGAAACGGTTGTTCTGTGTTAGGCATAACAATGTGACCATAATTCTGCAACACTTTTTCTGCTGCAGCATGTGAAAAAAACTCAACAAACCCGTATCCCTCTGAGATACCTGTCTGCTTATTGCGAACAACCTTAATTGACGCAACCTACAATAAGTTTTTTTAAAAATCTAGTTAGGGGCTGTTTTTTTTCCCAATTAAGTCGTGTATGGATAAATGTCTGTCCGGATAAAGTGATGTATGTATACATATAGCATCGTGTATCTATTTTAGACTAAATAAAACATCAGATTAAGTGATTAACCCATTAGGTAAAAAAATATCATATTAATCTTGCACTATTTAAAATCTTCTTTTTATTTTTGTGAAAAAAATAGTGAAAGCAATGTATATAGCGACACCAATGATTTGCTGTCAATTATAGGTGACCACTGTTTCTCAGTCAGATTAGGGTACATAACAGTTCCTTTTTTAAAAAAAAAGTTTAAATTCATGATACACTTTGTTAACATAACTTTAAAGACAATAGTTAGTCTTGTACTATTTAAAATCTTTTTGTTGTGTGAAAAAGAAACAAAAACAGTGAGACAACAAAATGAAAGACATGCTAAAATAGATATCTACTAATAATGTCAACAAAAAAAAAAAAACTTTTATTTCAACGATTATCACTGGAATACACTAGTATGAGATAAAATCAAGAACATACCATCACAAGTGATTAAAATTTGAAGCAATTTTAGTTGCATATCGATATAAAAAATCCAGATGGATCTTTCTTTCTAATAGAATCCCAAATTAAAAGCTTAATGAGCAACATGTGAGTAATGTTCCTCTTTGATGAACAATACCCAAATAAATCACATTAATTACCACAAGATATGACGAATTGAGATAATAATTGCATAGAAGATTATTTATTAGATTGATAAGCAATGTAAATAAGGATAGAGATTATAAAAAGGACCTCGCCGGTGGAAGCAAAACAGTTACGGAGGTAATCCTCATCCATCCAACTGTGAAGGTCACCAACCCAGATCGCCTTGTTGTCTCCTCCACCGGATCCCTGCTGCGGCGGTTGAACCACCGGAGTATGCGGCTGATGGTGGAGGTGGTGCGGGTGGTACGGCATGTAGTGTGGCGTCACTTGGTAATTAGCCGGAGACGGTGCCATCATCTGATGCTGCATTAACATCGCCGCCGCAGGGTACTGCATCGCCACCCACTGCTGCTGCCCTAGACCCACACCCACACCCATCCCCGCCGCTGCTCCTGTCGTCGTCGTCGGAACCGCTGGCTGGGTTTTCTGCGTTTGTTGTTGCTGATCAGACCCGCCATCATTCCCGGATTGCATCTTCACTCTGTTTTCCGAAAAAAGACACAAACTTTATAGTATTATGTATAAAGATACGGGTTATACGTAAAGGTTTGTGCGATAACAACAGCGAATCTGAGAGTTTTAGAGAAATGGGAATAGGGGATTTGTGAGATTGATGGTGAAGCCAAGTTTCATGGTGGTGTAGCCATTGGATTTAATGGTAGTTTTGTAATCTAAGCCGTTGTTTTAACATGGGGTTGTGTTGTGTTATGGTCGGCCACCGGATCCAGTTTCTTGATACACAGATATTTTCGAAAACAAGTTGTGTTTGTTTTTCGTTTTATATTTTATAATAATATGGAATTGTTTTGCCATTTTAAGGTTCGAGGAATCCAAACAAGGGTTTGGGAAGACTGCAAAATCAGGAAAGGCCTGGGTTTCAGTGACCTTGTGACAACTCTAAACATGCCCACCACCATCACCCGTCTTTCCCGCACCAATATTATTTCTTTTTACCAAAAATAACTCGTTGTTATATTTGATCATATGATATTCAATGTATCGATCATACCATCATACCACCATAAGTTATTATGTTTTGTTTTGTGTTGATTAGGTCAGCTTATTTTTATAAAATTAAATAGCTATTTGTCTTACATTTTTATGAAAAAAAAAAAAGTTTCTTATTGACTCTTAATTTATTCATAAACTGCTCATAATTTCACCTTAAGTTCGGAGAGGACTTAAACCATTGATTTCAAAGAAAAAAAAAAACAACACCTGATTCTACCGCACCATTACCATTTCTTTTTACTAAAAATAACTGGTTGTTATTTTTGATCATATGACATTTAATGTATCGACCATACCACCATAAGTTATTGTGTTTTGTTTCTATTGATTCAGCTTATTTTTATAAAATAAAATAGCTATTTGTCTTACATTTTTATAAATAAAAAAAAAAGTTTCTTATCGGCATTTAATTTATTCATAAACTGCTCATAATTTCACCTTAGGTTCAGAGAGGACTAAACCATTGATTTCAAAGAAAAAAGACAACACCTGATACCACCGCAGCATTACCATTTCTTTTTACCAAAAATAACTGGTTGTTATTTTTGACCATATGACATTCAATGTATCGATCATACCACCATAAGTTATTATGTTTTGTTTCTGTTGATTAGGTCACCTTATTTTTATAAAATTAAATAGCTATTTGTCTTACATTTTTATAAAAAAAATAGTTTCTTATCGGTATTTAATTTATTCATAAACTGCTCATAATTTCATCTTAGGTTCGGAGAGGACTTGAACCATTGATTTCAAAGAAAAAAACAACACCTGATTCCACCGCACCATTACCATTTCTTTTTACCAAAAATAACTGGTTGTTATTTTTGATCATATGACATTCAATGCAATGGCGGAACCAGAAATTTTGATACGGGGTACAAACATTGTCAATATATTATATGTAGTTATAATCTCTTTAGTTGGGGGTACAATAACATAAAATATGTTTACAAATAATATTTTTTATATATATCAAACAAATTTTTTGGGGTACTGTAGTACCCCCAACGCCCCATCTAGCTCCGCCACTGATTTAATGTATCGACCATACCACCATAAGTTATTATGTTTTGTTTCTGTTGATTAGGTCAGCTTATTTTTATAAAATAAAATAGCTATTTGTCTTACATTTTTATAAATAAAAAAAAATCTTATCGGCATTTAATTTATTCATAAATTGCTCATAATTTCACCTTAGGTTCACAGAGGACTAAACCATTGATTTCAAAGAAAAAAGACAACACCTGATACCACCGCAGCATTACCATTTCTTTTTACCAAAAATAACTGGTTGTTATTTTTGACCATATGACATTCAATGTATCGATCATACCACCATAAGTTATTATGTTTTGTTTCTGTTAATTAGGTCACCTTATTTTTATAAAATTAAATAGCTATTTGTCTTATATTTTTATTAAAAAAAAAAGTTTCTTATCGGCATTTAATTTATTCATAAACTGCTCATAATTTCACCTTAGGTTCGGAGAGGACTTGAACCATTGATTTCAAAGAAAAAGACAACACCTGATACCACCAGACTAGAAGACATTTAAATAAAAAATATTAAAATCCTTCCAATAACCGCCAACTTCACCGGGAGGGGGGGGGAGAGAGATGTGTATAAAAATTAGAGAATGGGGCCACTATAACATTTAATATTTAAGTATTCGTTCTAACCCTTGAGCTATGTTTTATTTGCAATTTAGTCCCCGATGTCAATTTCGTAATTTTGGATTTGTTGGAGTACGCGGGGCGTACACCCTCATAGGGGTGAGCATTTGGACCGGTGGATAGGACCGAGCCGTTTTTTGGACCCCCGGGCCGGTTCTCGGTTCTAAAAATCCATCAAAACCGGTCCGGTTTTTTCCCGGTCCGGTCCGATTTTTACCTGGTTTAGAATCGGTTGGACTCGATTTATAAAAAAAGATTGTAATATTTAAACAACCATAACTCATTCGTTTTAAGTTGGATTGACACTCGGTTTTTTCCAACGTTTAATTTGCATTTTGTAGATGAATTTAGACTATAATTTTGTTGATTTTGGTATTATTGTAGCACCCGGTTCCTGGTACGTAATGTTATTTGAGTATTTCCTTTCTTTTAGCCTTGGACTCGGCGAGTCATAGGTCCGACTCGCCGAGTGGATGCGGGACCCGGGACACGTTTAAGTTGGTGACTCGGCGAGTCCATATCCTGGACTCGGCGAGTCACAGCTGTTGGATGAAACCCTAAGTTTCAGGGGTTTGCACCCTATTTAAAGGACTTATCAGCCCCAAGTCGGCCCCCATTGACCCTTAAAGCCCTGTATCTCTCGTTCTAAGCTATTCCTTGAGAGTTTGAGGTTAGTGTGTGTGTTTTTGAAGGCTTTGAAAGAGGAAGGAAGTAGATCCAGAAGAAGAGAAGCCATCCAAGCATTATTTGTGTTCTTCCAGCAGTTCCTTTGAGGTATAACCTGTTTTCCCCTTGATTCTATGCTTAAAACTTCATTTGGGTCCTTCTTGGTCTAATCCCCAAGTTTGTATGTGCATTGTATGTTGTAATAAGGCGTTTGGCCTTTGGATCTAGGCAAGATTGAGCTCCAGGGGCTCAGATCTGTTAGCTTTTTGGCCCCATGTTGCTTGTTAGTCCTAGATCTACCCTTTTGAGACATTTTGAGCCCTAAAATCCATATTGGTGAATATCCACACGTAAAGTTGGAAACTTTACGTGTGAATCGTGTCCTAGAAGTCCAGATCTATGAATGGCATGGACTGGAATCGAGCAAATCCGTGTATTCAGAAGGTGCATGGCAACGACTCGGCGAGTCGTTCATATGACTCGGCGAGTCTATTCGCGAGTCTCCGAGTTGTCCCCTTTTCGTAGTGTCGAGTGACCAGTGAGTCACGGGGTGTGGCTCAGTGGGTCGGAAGCTTAACTCATCTATGGAGGTACTCGGCGAGTCAATGCCCTGACTCGGCGAGTTCAAGGCAATCTCCTTAGATCAAGAACAGACTCGACGAGTTGTTCATACAACTCGGCGAGTAGGATGAAGGACTTGAATATTGGTTAAGAAGGTGAACCCGTCGAGTCGTCGCCTAACTCGACGAGTAGGACCAGGATTCAGGGCAGTCGTTTGCGTAGGGACTCGGCGAGTTGGAAAGCCAACTCGGCGAGTCGAGGTCAACTGAAAGTTGACTCTGACTTTGACTTAGGGCAAGGTCAGGGGTAAAATGGTCATTTTACCCAAAGGTCAGTGAGCAGTGTTTGATTGAGTATGTCGTGGGAATTGCAGTCGGAGGGTTTCCGGAGCGGCAGCAGTAGTAGTAGGTGATCAATTCCCACACAGACCAGCAGCTATTTCGAGGTGAGTTTCCTTTCTAGTAGGAACGGGTCTAAGGCACCAAGGCCGACCCGTGCAGACGAGATGCTAGTACTAGAGTGTGGGCCGAGCCCGTATCTCTGGGTTTAGTCAAGTATGATATATGTGTTAATATGATAGAATTGCTTATACTTGTTGTCTGCGTGATACTTGTATGTTATGGGTTAGCGGTTGAGTGTGGGCAGGGCCCGTATCTCTCCGAGGTTGGAGTGTGGGCTAGGCCCGTATCTCCCAGATAGCGAAGAGTGGGCAGGGCCCGTATCTTCACAAGTGTGGGCGAGGCCCGTATCTCCCGGCTAGCGAAGTGTGGGCAGGGCCCGTATCTTCCCGAGTGTGGGCAAGGCCCGTAACTCCTAGCTGAACAGTGGTTGTTATATGTTGCATGGTATGTGGTATTATGGGGGAACTCACTAAGCTTTGTGCTTACAGTTTCGGTTTTGGTTTCAGGTACCTCCTCAGCTAGGGGAAAGGAGCCGGCGCGGTAGCGGCACGTCACACACACACTCTCCGGTTTCCGCATTTACGAGCTTCACTGGGATTTGTACTCTGATATTTTGATGGAATGTATGAATTGGCTTTTAGACAATGTTTTAACTTTTAATATTTTCTAAAAGTAATGTTTTTAAAACGAAATTTTTGGACGTGAAAAAAATTGGGTCGTTACAAGTTGGTATCAGAGCCCTGGTTTGAGGGATTCGGACACACCTTTGGGAGTGTCTGAACTCAAATCGAGGGATTTAAAAGATTTTCTAAAAGAAAATGCTTTCTAAAATTTAGAACAGAGTTTTGAGAAAGAACGAAGTGTGTGATGTGCGCGACCGGCCGAGCTCAAGTAAGTATCCCCAAGGTACCCATACAAGTTTATGTTATGTTATTAAGCTTTTGTAGAACAGCATGCTAGAATAGGACTAAGGATCTAGGAGTGATGCCTTATGTGCCTGCTTTATGTGTTCCAGTTGTAAGAGAACTTGCATGCTAATTGTTGAATAAACAGTAAATAGGATAGCCTGTTTGGGTTATGCCTGGTAGTATGAGTTGGTACTTTATGCTAGCTCAGTTCCTGAAAATAGATAGAGTTAATTGAGATTGTTACCCTTATCTGAATGTTGCTTGCTTCGTGCTTTGTGGGACTCTGAATAGTGGGGGTTAGCCATTAGGCGAATGCGTCACGTCACGTGTGACCAGAGTTGAATAATCTTAGAGTGTCGGATTTGATCCTACTGCGCAGCTCTTGTTTGAGTCCAACCGTTGTAGGGACGAGTCGGGTACTCGAAGGATTATTTGAGCCTCGTCACATGTGATGGTATTCGGGTAATGGCTAACTGGCATTACAAGGAGGCCTGCAGCAGCTGAGGACTGGTTAGAGTGGAACTAGAGATTTCCCTAGGGCAAGCCTAGGATGAGTATACCAGTGATCAGCAGTAGTGAAAGGGATCTGGTGGAGTCGAGGCATTCCTTGAAGAAGGTACGGATAGATGTGGAAGGTAGTATGGGCCCGTACTACTGAAAGCAGAGGATCCGTACCCGAACCAAGGATGGCCAAGATAAGACCAGGGAACTTGTAAGTAGATGTGATCCCCCAGGGAGTATCAGTATCACTAATGATTGTTGTGATGTATTGCAGAATGGTGGTGCTTCGATCGAGGCCGGTAGATGGCGGTTCAGGAGAGGGGTCAGGTTCGGGATCAGGTTCCGAGCCGATTGATGAGGGGCTACGCGAGTTCATCGCGTCAGAGATCACCAGGGGTATCCTTGAGTCGACTCCCATTATCTTTGGGTCGATCAAGGAAGGGATGATAGAGTTGATGGAGGATCGCCTTCGGGCATTCAGGAGTGATATGGCATCTAGCCAGTCAGGATCTCGCACGCTGTCCTTCAAGGACTTCAGGGGCAGCGGTGCGCCGGATTTCCACGGGGTGAAAGACCCCATTGTTGCCAGGCGATGGATTGCAGACATCGAGTCTGCCCAGTTGACTAGCTTCTGCCCCGAGGGGTCGAAGGTGAGGTATGCAGCAGGATGTTTACGGGACCGAGCCCGGGATTGGTGGGAGTCAGTGGGTGACTCGTTGGGAGCCTCAGCTATCGAGGCTATGACCTGGTCGGACTTTGTGACCAGGTTTAGGGCAGAGTTCGCGCCGGCGGTCGAGCTTCAGCAGCTGGCCAGGGAGTTTCTTGACATGAGGCAGACGACGAAGACTGTGGCGGAGATCACCGCCAAGTTCCGGGAGAGGGCTTTGTTAGTGCCCCAGTATGCCGGTGACGAGTACATGAGGAGGACTCGTTACCATGATATGCTACGAGCTGACATCCGGGAGCATGTTAGCTTTTCGGCTTGCCCTACCCTGGACTCCATGATTGCCAGGGCGAGGGAGAGGGAGATAGATTTGGAGCACATCCGGAAACGGAAACTAGAGGAGGGTCAGGCAGGAGGGGCTTCGGGGAAGAAGCCGAAGGGATCGGATGGTAGGCCGAAAGGCCAGTCAGGACCGAGCCGCTGCGGGAAATGCGGCAGGACGCATGTGGGGGCATGTAGGATGGGTTCAGTAGGCTGCTACAAGTGCGGCAAGGCAGGGCACTTTAGCAGGGATTGTACTGCTCCAGTTTCAGCTATTCAGACATCGGAGTTGCTGTGTTTTCACTGCAACCAGAGGGGCCACAAGAAGGCCAATTGCCCCCAGTTGACAGTTTCAGTGCCAGTGAAGGCGCCAGCTCCAGCGACCCTGCGGATCACGGATGGTCGGCAGGGCAAGGCAGAGGCTCCAGTGGTAAGGAGTCGGGCATTTCAGCTGACTACCGAGGAGGCACGCGCCGCATCCGATGTGGTGACGGGTATGATTCTTTCCCTCTATCCTATTTTTATGATGTTATGTTATTGATATGTGCTCTGTATGTATATGTATGCATTAGGATCGTTCCATGTGAACGGCCTCCCAGTTCAGGTGTTATTTGATTCGGGTGCATCCCGATCATTCGTTTCCCTTGCGCTTAGCAGGAAGTTTCATGAGTCATCGGATGAGTTAGATTGCCCTTTGGAGGTGGAGATTGCTGACGATCGATCGGTGCGAGCATCGACGGTAATTCGAGATTGCGTGCTGTGTTTGTTTGAGGAGCGCTATTTGGTAGATTTGGTTCCCATTCCGTTGCGTGGGAACAAGGTGATTATAGGCATGGATTGGTTGAGCCCTAATGGGGCGGTGATAGATTGCGCGCAACAGCTAGTACGGGTCAGGACCCCAAGCGGGGGAGAGTTAGTGATTCATGGTGAGAGACCCCAGTATGGACCCGCTGTATGTTCAGCAGCGAGGGCTAGGCGCTACCTTCAGCAGGGATGCGCAGGTTACGTCGCGTATGTGATGGATACCCGGGAGACGGGTAAGGCGACAGTGAGCGAGGTTCCGGTGGTCTGAGACTTTGCAGACGTCTTCCCAGAGGAGCTTCCTGGGATACCTCCGGAGCGACAGGTGGAGTTCAGGATCGACCTTGTTCCTGGTGCGGCTCCGATAGCCAAGGCACCGTATCGGTTGGCTCCTCCCGAGATGCAGGAGTTGTCTACGCAGCTGCAGGAGCTGCTAGACAAGGGATTTATTCGTCCGAGCAGTTCGCCCTGGGGAGCCCCAATTCTGTTTGTGAAGAAGAAGGACAGGTCGCATCGGATGTGTATAGATTATCGGGAGCTGAACAAGGTAACGGTGAAGAACCGTTACCCGCTTCCGAGGATTGATGACCTCTTTGACCAGCTTCAGGGCGCATCTTGGTTCTCCAAGATTGATTTGCGTTCAGGTTATCATCAGATGAGAGTCAGGGAGGAAGATATGCAGAAGACCGCGTTTCGGACGCGCTATGGCCATTATGAGTTCGTGGTGATGCCGTTTGGGCTAACCAATGCTCCTGCCGCGTTCATGGACCTCATGAACCGTGTATGCAGACCGATGCTGGATCGGTCTGTGATAGTCTTTATCGATGACATCTTGGTTTATTCCAAGACCCGGGAGGAACATGAGGAGCATCTGAGAGAGGTATTAGAGACCCTGAGGAGGGAGAGCTTGTATGCCAAGTTCTCCAAGTGTGAGTTTTGGTTGCGCGAGGTGCAATTTCTGGGACACCTCGTCAACCAGAACGGGATTCTGGTCGATCCGGCCAAGGTCGAGGCCGTGATGAGATGGGAGGTTCCGAAGTCTCCATCTGAGATTCGGAGTTTCCTGGGATTGGCAGGCTACTATCGGAGATTTATCCAGGATTTCTCCAAGATAGCCGTGCCCCTGACGCGGCTGACGAAGAAGGCCGTGGTCTTTCGATGGGGACCCGAGCAGCAGGCTGCATTTGAGACGCTGAGACAGAGATTGTGTGAGGCGCCGATCTTAGCCCTGCCAGAGGGCGTAGAGGATTTTTTGGTTTATTGTGATGCATCCATTTCTGGGTTGGGCGCGGTGCTGATGCAAAGGGGGCATGTCATTGCCTACGCTTCGAGGCAGCTCAAGCCTCACGAGGCGAACTACCCGACGCACGATTTGGAGTTGGGGGCGGTGGTATTTGCCCTCAAGATTTGGCGACATTACCTCTATGGGGTTCGGTGTACCATCTACACGGACCACAAGAGTTTGAGGTACCTCATGGATCAGCCGAATCTGAACATGAGGCAGCGTCGGTGGTTGGATGTGGTAAAGGATTATGATTGCGAGATCCTTTACCACCCGGGGAAGGCCAATGTGGTGGCCGATGCACTTAGCCGCAAGGCGGCGCCGATCAGGGACGTTTGTATGAGGATGACTGTGGTGACCCCCCTGTTGGAGCAGATTTGGGAGGCTCAACAGGAGGCTATCAAGGAGGAGCATCGGAAGAGCGAGCGAGTGGTGGGTCAGGTTTCCTCTTTTGATTATGATAGCCGAGGACTTTTGACACTACACCGTAGGGTGTGGGTGTCGTATCACGGAGGCGTGCGCCAGATTTTGATGGAGGAGGCGCACAAGTCCCGGTTCTCTATTCATCCCGGGGCAACAAAGATGTATAGGGATCTTCGTCTAGACTATTGGTGGCCCTGCATGAAGCGGGATGTGGCATGGTATGTCGAGCGATGTTTGACCTGCAGGAAGGTCAAGGCCGAACATCAGAGACCGCATGGCAAGATGCAGCCGTTGGATATTCCACTGTGGAAATGGGAAGATATCACGATGGATTTTATCACGAAGCTTCCCAGGACCGCACGTGGAGTGGATTCGATTTGGGTCATCGTGGATAGATTGACCAAGAGTGCTCACTTTATTCCGATTCAGGAGAGCATATCGGCCGAGAAATTGGCCGACATCTATATCAGGGAGATTGTGGCACGACATGGGGTGCCTGTATCGGTGATCTCGGACAGGGATGTGCGTTTTACTTCCAGGTTTTGGAAGAGATTCCATGACGAGTTAGGCACTCGTCTGCATTTTAGCACTGCCTTTCACCCGCAGACGGATGGGCAGAGCGAGCGGACCATCCAGACTCTGGAGGATATGTTGCGGGCGTGCGTGCTAGATTTCGGTGGTAGCTGGGATACCTATCTTCCCCTGGCCGAGTTCTCCTATAACAACAGCTATCACGCGAGTATCGACCGCCCTCCCTTCGAGATGTTGTACGGACGGAGGTGTAGGACCCCGATATGTTGGGGTGAGGTTGGCCAGAGAGTCATGGGGAGCACCGAAGTGGTACTCAAGACGACTGAGAGGATCCAGCAGGTCCGGAGCAGGCTTCAGACTGCTCAGAGTCGGCAGAAAAGTTATGCCGACAAGCGTCGATCCGATTTAGAGTTCCAGGTCGGGGATATGGTTCTCCTGAAGGTGTCGCCGTGGAAAGGCATCATCCGATTCAGGAAGCGGGGCAAGTTGGGCCCGCGATTCATCGGACCGTTCAGGGTCGTAGCCCGGGTGGGCAAGGTAGCATATAGGCTGGACCTGCCAGCCGAGCTTAGCCAGATCCACAGCACTTTCCATGTTTCTCAGTTGCGAAAGTGCCTAGTGGACGATTCTGCAGTAGTACCGTTGGAGGATATTCAGGTTGATGACAGCCTGAATTACATTGAGCGCCCAGTCGCAATCCTCGACAGGAAGTCGAAGGATTTGAGGAACAAGAAGGTGGAGCTAGTGAAGGTGCAATGGCAGCACCGCGAGGGTTCGGAATGGACTTGGGAGCCGGTAGACGAGATGATGGAGCATTATCCCGAGCTGTTTCAGGATCGAGCAGCAGACTTCGAGGACGAAGTCTAAAATAAGTGGGGGAGATTTGTAGCACCCGGTTCCTGGTACGTAATGTTATTTGAGTATTTCCTTTCTTTTAGCCTTGGACTCGGCGAGTCATAGGTCCGACTCGCCGAGTGGATGCGGGACCCGGGACACGTTTAAGTTGGTGACTCGGCGAGTCCATATCCTGGACTCGGCGAGTCACAGCTGTTGGATGAAACCCTAAGTTTCAGGGGTTTGCACCCTATTTAAAGGACTTATCAGCCCCAAGCCGGCCCCCATTGACCCTTAAAGCCCTGTATCTCTCGTTTTAAGCTATTCCTTGAGAGTTTGAGGTTAGTGTGTGTGTTTTTGAAGGCTTTGAAAGAGGAAGGAAGTAGATCCAGAAGAAGAGAAGCCATCCAAGCATTATTTGTGTTCTTCCAGCAGTTCCTTTGAGGTATAACCTGTTTTCCCCTTGATTCTATGCTTAAAACTTCATTTGGGTCCTTCTTGGTCTAATCCCCAAGTTTGTATGTGCATTGTATGTTGTAATAAGGCGTTTGGCCTTTGGATCTAGGCAAGATTGAGCTCCAGGGGCTCAGATCTGTTAGCTTTTTGGCCCCATGTTGCTTGTTAGTCCTAGATCTACCCTTTTGAGACATTTTGAGCCCTAAAATCCATATTGGTGAATATCCACACGTAAAGTTGGAAACTTTACGTGTGAATCGTGTCCTAGAAGTCCAGATCTATGAATGGCATGGACTGGAATCGAGCAAATCCGTGTATTCAGAAGGTGCATGGCAACGACTCGGCGAGTCGTTCATATGACTCGGCGAGTCTATTCGCGAGTCTCCGAGTTGTCCCCTTTTCGTAGTGTCGAGTGACCAGTGAGTCACGGGGTGTGGCTCAGTGGGTCGGAAGCTTAACTCATCTATGGAGGTACTCGGCGAGTCAATGCCCTGACTCGGCGAGTTCAAGGCAATCTCCTTAGATCAAGAACAGACTCGACGAGTTGTTCATACAACTCGGCGAGTAGGATGAAGGACTTGAATATTGGTTAAGAAGGTGAACCCGTCGAGTCGTCGCCTAACTCGACGAGTAGGACCAGGATTCAGGGCAGTCGTTTGCGTAGGGACTCGGCGAGTTGGAAAGCCAACTCGGCGAGTCGAGGTCAACTGAAAGTTGACTCTGACTTTGACTTAGGGCAAGGTCAGGGGTAAAATGGTCATTTTACCCAAAGGTCAGTGAGCAGTGTTTGATTGAGTATGTCGTGGGAATTGCAGTCGGAGGGTTTCCGGAGCGGCAGCAGTAGTAGTAGGTGATCAATTCCCACACAGACCAGCAGCTATTTCGAGGTGAGTTTCCTTTCTAGTAGGAACGGGTCTAAGGCACCAAGGCCGACCCGTGCAGACGAGATGCTAGTACTAGAGTGTGGGCCGAGCCCGTATCTCTGGGTTTAGTCAAGTATGATATATGTGTTAATATGATAGAATTGCTTATACTTGTTGTCTGCGTGATACTTGTATGTTATGGGTTAGCGGTTGAGTGTGGGCAGGGCCCGTATCTCTCCGAGGTTGGAGTGTGGGCTAGGCCCGTATCTCCCAGATAGCGAAGAGTGGGCAGGGCCCGTATCTTCACAAGTGTGGGCGAGGCCCGTATCTCCCGGCTAGCGAAGTGTGGGCAGGGCCCGTATCTTCCCGAGTGTGGGCAAGGCCCGTAACTCCTAGCTGAACAGTGGTTGTTATATGTTGCATGGTATGTGGTATTATGGGGGAACTCACTAAGCTTTGTGCTTACAGTTTCGGTTTTGGTTTCAGGTACCTCCTCAGCTAGGGGAAAGGAGCCGGCGCGGTAGCGGCACGTCACACACACACTCTCCGGTTTCCGCATTTACGAGCTTCACTGGGATTTGTACTCTGATATTTTGATGGAATGTATGAATTGGCTTTTAGACAATGTTTTAACTTTTAATATTTTCTAAAAGTAATGTTTTTAAAACGAAATTTTTGGACGTGAAAAAAATTGGGTCGTTACAATTATACTCAATGAGTTATAGTCTTTCAAAGTGGAGCTATCAAAGCTGAAAATTTTCAACTTTTCAGCAACGTTTTTAAAATTTTATAATCTGTGAAAATTTTTGAACAACCATAACTCATTCGTTTTAAGTCGGATTGACACACGTTTTTTTTCTAACGTTTAATTTACAGTTTGTAGATGAATTTAGACTATAATTTTGTTGATTTTGGTATTATATTCAATGAGTTACAGCCTTTCAAAG
This sequence comes from Lactuca serriola, assembly GCF_051521515.1. Classification (NCBI taxonomy): domain Eukaryota; kingdom Viridiplantae; phylum Streptophyta; class Magnoliopsida; order Asterales; family Asteraceae; genus Lactuca; species Lactuca serriola. Next base: position 240,444,058 of record NC_136411.1, read on the forward strand.
TTGAGTTATCAAAGCTAAAAAATATCAGCTTTTCAACAAGATTTTTAAAATTTTGTAATCTGTGAAAAATTTTAAACAACCACAACTCATTCGTTTTAAGTCGGATTGACCTGTGGTTTTTCCAACATTTAGTTTACAGTTTGTAGATGAATTTAGACTATAATTTTGTTGATTTTGGTATTATATTCAATGAGTTACAATCCTTCAAAGTTGAGCTATCAAAGCTAAAATATTTCAACTTTTTAACTACTATTTTAGACTATAATTCTGAATTTTATGTATCTTTGACAGATAAATCTTATGAAATGGATCTGGGTGAACTTGATTTATATGTTAGTTTCTTTTATTTGGAATTTTTTTTGTAAGTTATAATATTATAAGTTATAACATCAAGGTAGATTAGTTATGCATGAAATAGAAACGCAATCATTTTTACAAGTTGTATCATATCAAACCCAATAACATATTCGTTTTAACGAGTTTTATCAAACCAAAACTTATTTTAACGACTTGTACTCTATGCAATTAAAGTTGTACCGGTCCAAACGGGTCCAAGAACCAGAAAACCCGGACCTGGACCCTGACACGGACATGGACACGACTCATCCGGTCCGGTCCACGGTCCACAATATTCTCCATAATCGGTCTGATCCAAGAGCCGGTTCGGTCCGGTTCAGTCCAAATGCTCACCCCTACACCCTCATATGTTGAACATACTCCAGATCACCTTAGTATGCAGGGCGTATGCAGCCAGGGTGCAAACCATCAATTTAGGGTTATGACCCTATTTAAACATATTTATAGCCTCATGCATTTATCTTCATCCTCCTTCTTCATTTCGAAACCCTAAAGAGTGTTTGTGCATTGTGAAGCTTATTGAGCCATTTTTGCTGCCATTTGGAGCTTTTAGAGTAGGTGGAAGAGCATTGAGGTGATGGTGTTTCACTCAAGGCTTTAGATCCAACATCATGTCTCCTTGTGCACCTTATGGAGGTAAAAAAGTTTCAACCTTGATGTAGAAATCTTATGGATCTAGCTTTTGCTCAAAGTTGTTTCCTTTTTGGTACCAAACTTGGTCTTTGTGAGTATAAGGTACTGCAAGGCATTTTAATTGTCCTTTCAGAGGTTTTAAGGGGTGTTAAGTCATAAACCTGGATTTTTGGTCACTAGTTTCCCTCCATGCAATTGCTAGATGGTCTTAATGGGTTAAGAGACTAGGGTTTTTGGAGTTAAGGACTTAATATCCATGCTAGACCATAAAGTTGGAAACATTATGGTTTAAAACATCTTTTATTGCCTAGATCTGAAGTTTGGATATAAGTACTTAAAGGATTAAGCACTTAATAAGGAGGGTAGCAAGCAGCCGTGTACATAAGGTGTACTGAGGGGTACGCTGAGCGTACGAGGTCAACTTCTCGATTCTCGGTCAACTACAAAGTACGCCCCGCGTACACGAGGATTACGCCCAACATACTGATTGAGTCGACCCAATTGACTCGGTTGACTTTGACCTGCATTTTGACTAGGGTTTGACCTTGTCACAACTAGCATTTTTGGGCTAGGAAATTTTTCCTATGTATGATCAACTCTTGATGTATCTTGTAACTTTAATATTGATGTTATACATGTTATTCATTTCAAAAACAACTATTCAAATCATAACTCACTTGTGAAGCCCTAAACCATGTTCAATGCACTATGTTCACTCTACTTTGGATTGTAACCCTAATTTTCCCGGTTCAACCTCTTATTAGACCAGGATCCTTTTATTGGGCCTAATGAGCCAATAAACCCACAACCTAATTATTTTGGGTTAAGAATACACATTTGGGCCCAAATTGGAACCACACTCACTAAGTAATTGATTTTGGGCCACAAAACTCTTCATGGGCCTTAATGGACCGTAAACATTATTGTGAACATCAATGGACCGAAAACCCATACCTTTGCTCTTTTTGGGCCGTAAACTCTCATGTGGGCCTACATAAATCGAAAATCCCTAATGGGCCCATGCAATATGACCCAAACATCTAATTCCTTCTCCCTTCTCCCTAACTCCCGATTAAAAAAAAAAAAAAGAAGAAAGGAAGAGATAATAAGAGGATTGAAATCTTGACACCTCAATGTTGCATGGTGGTAATCCATATACAATAACCACCATACAACAAGGTAAATCCCATACTTCTATGCAATATTTTCTCACTCCCTTTATTCTCTTCAAACTCTCGACCATAAGGACCTCCCCACCATCATTCTTCATTTCAAACTCAAGTTTCTCTCATCCTTTCCTCTCTAGAACAATAAATTCCTCCCTCTATTCTTCCAAATTTTCGTGTGTGCTTGTGTGTGTGTTCAAGAACACTTCATCAAAGATCATCATTCTTGGTAAGCTACTTTCTAATCAAGGTGTTTAAATTTATTTTATGTTAAGTCCTTCACTCATAAACACTCCATTTCATGATCCATGCTTCTTAGAACTCCATAAATTCGAAGATCTTCTCAAAGGAGCTTGCTAAGGCCAAAATCACCTCCAATCTTCTCTTCAAAACCGAATCCTTCACCAATGTAAGTTCATACCCCCCTTGTTTTCGGTTTTTACTATGTTTTGGGGTAGGATATAAGTTGATTTGTGTTAGATCTATGTATTTATGCATGTATATGTGTGTTTTCATGTTATATGTTGTGATTATGTTATGAAAACATGCTAGATCTTCACTAAACTCGAAAAATCTACTAAACTTTGTGATGTTTGTAAACTAAACCATCTTATGTGACCTACTATGAAGTGGAAAGGATTAAACATGTTAAGAATGGTTGAAAACTAAATAAAATCATGTAAAGGCCCACATTTGACAAAATAAACAAAAAGTGAGGTTCTTACGTTAACTCATGCTTTTTGAGAGGACCAAAAGAGTCATTTTTAAATGAAAATGGCTCTTTATGATATTCATGGTTTTAAAGGGGTCAAAAGTGTAAATTTTCACAAATGGGCTTCTACTTGAGCCTTCACGGTTTTCAAAGGGATAAATATGTCAATTTTCACTAAAATAGGTCTTATTTAGCAGCTCACAGTTTCATGGGACTAAAAAGGTAATTATTGACTTTTTTATGGATTAATTTGTCATTTTAAAACAAACATGGGCCAAAAATGTAAATTTTCGGTTAAATGGGCTGAAAATGTCATTTCTATTAAATTTGGGCCAAAAACATTATTTTTGGTGCATGTAAATGCTCCACAAATAATGAGTGATTATTAGGTTGTAATTTTCCCTTTATTTGTATTGTTGGTGTAAACACTCTCTCTCCTATATAAAGGGAGAATTGATCATTTTTAAAGTTAGCTAGCTCATTTCTTTTCCTTAGTTAGAGAATACACTTCTCACAATGTAATCTCTAGAGAGAGAAAAAGTGGTGGGTTCTCCCACCCAGGGAGAGTTTCTCTCCCACCAAGTTCTTATGAATATTCTCTCTTTCTTTTTCATCTTCTATGAACTCATCATATGTTCTTGATATTTTTGATACACAATTAATCTCAAGATTATTTCTTCCGCACTCATCGTTCGTTATAAAAATGGGTCTCTACAATTGGTATCAGAGTCGTACCTTGAAGATCTCACGATTAGTTCAAGGGAACGACTCCCGTTTGGTGATTATCTTGTGATTTTTCTGTGTTTCTGCAAGAAAATTTTTTCGGGTTGCAAACCGGAGTTTTTTTTTTTATGATGTTCTATCTTATTTCTATCATTTGGGTGATTCTATCTCAACAAAATAAAAAATGTTGCTGCTGCTGATCGTTCTATTTTTGCTGGAAAAATGGTGTTCTTCATGTTCTTATTATTTTTCTGTTGAAGAAATGAAGTAAAAATGGGAGAAGAAATTATTTTTGTGGTCTCCAAAATGATGAAGAGATTGTTCCAGGAGGTATATGTTCTTGGAAATGAGAAGACACAAATTTAATGGGTTTATTTTTCTTGAAGAAAGTGGAGAAAAGCATTTCTTTTTGAAGTTTTTCTTTCCCAGCAACTCTTCTCACTATGAGGTAAGAAAGCACTTGATTCTCATATTTTAGTTGTTGTAGATCTTCAATTGAATTGTTTGGACATAATGTGTTGTTTACATAAAGCATATTGTCCTTGTTACTCTTTTGGGTAAAGAGTACTCGACTAGTTACTCCCTCAAAAAGACAAAAACCATGTGACATTGTCCAATCCCATCACCTTTTGTCCCTAAAAACCCCTGCACACTCCTCTTTTTGCCTTCCCAAGACCCTCCTTTGACTTAGAATGCTTTATAAAAATATTCTCTTATTAAAATATGAATAAATGGCCTTTGCGGTACCATTTTTCATGAAAACAGAGCATTTTTCGTCACCTGTTCAGCCCTTTTCGGACCCCCGAACCACAGCCAAAAACTGCCTACCGGAGTCCCCTTAGAAGCCTCCCCGTAGCCCCTCCTTAGCCTTGATCCGAGGTCCTCTCAGCTTCTATCCGCAGCCGAGGTCAGCAGCCAAAAACCGCAAGAATACCCTTCCTGCTGATGAACCGAAGTCTCTCATGACCGAAGCTTCGGATCCCTCTGGCTCGAACCGCAACACTAGACCGCAGCTGCTATCCGCAGTTCGGACCGCAGGCGCTCCCTTCCGGTTCGTACCGCAGTTGTTCAGACCCCTCGCTCCGCAACTTGATCTCATACGCGCCTACCTGACCAGCTCCACCCGCCCACCATCCGCACTCAGCTTCACCCGTCCGCACCCATTTCCCTGTAATCTGCAACACCTTAGCACCGCAGCTACCTTATTCCTCCAACTTCGGATCATCTGCCCCACCTCCTCTCTCCAGCGCCTCCCCTTCCTCCTCCCTCTTTCCTCCTTTCCTTCAGCCCCTTCCCCTTCCTCCCCTCTCTTCTCCTCTTCCCCCTTCCTTCCTTCCCTCCACCTTTTTCCTCCCTTAAAAAAAAAAAAAAAAAAAAAAAAAAAAAAACTTTTTTTTCTAAACCCTTTTTTAATTCAGATTTTTTTTCTACATTTTTTTAAATTAATTTATTTTTTTTTTTTTCAGCCAATTTTTTTTATTTAACCAATTATTTTTTTTAACACCAATTTTTTTATTCAACCAATTTTTTTATTAAAACCAATTTTTTTTAACACTAATTTTTGCCACACCCTACCCATGGATTGTCACATTGGTTCATTTCATGCCGGTTATTATTGGAAGAATATTTCTACCGCAGTCGGACTTCATATTATCTTTGTGACGCTTGCACCGCAACGGCGATTGATCACCAAAGTTGTTTCGCATTCTTCACATTATGGGATTTTATGACTTGTTGCTTATGATTTTTGGTTGACAAATCATGTATCTTGAGCATGTGGACTTTATTCTCTATTGAAGACCAATTCAAGTGTTCCGGCACCGCAGTTTGGATATTTGGATATATTTTTGGCACAACAGATTTTCTCAGCACAGCTTCAGCAACTGTCACCTGCTTTCTCATGACCGCAAGAGTATTTATTTTACTCTTTCTCATTTCTTATCGAGACCCTTCATACATCTAGGGAGAGCTTCTCTTAACTTTTGCTTTTCGACACTCTCCATCCGATGATTTGTTGATTTTTGATATCCGGTTATTGTTTGAGTTTGGATTTTTGAAGACTTCTGAAGACGATTATTTATTTAGTGATGCGATGTGACACTTATTTTTGGTCTTCACGGATCAAATTTTTGGCATTACTCGATGTTTTCCAATTCGGATTATTTATTATTTGAACTCTACCACAGGATGATTTTGTGTTCGCATCCGGTTCAGATCTTATGGTTTCACGAGTTTGGATTTGTGATATGTTGAAGACGAAGATTATTTTGGCAATGTGACGTGGCACTTATTCTTGGTCCTTGGATCAAATTTTCGGCATTGCTAGACCATGTTTTTGGACTCACATTATTTTTATCCGGACTTCATGTTATGGATGCTTCACATTTTTAGCAAGTTATTCTTTGAAGAATTTCGGTGTATTATGATTCGAGAACTCGAGATGTTTTTCAGACTTTTGAAGACAAAGTGTTTCTTTTATTGGATCTTCTACTTGCTCATGGTGACCTCCTTCTTCGAGTGATTATGATTGGTTTGAAGATTTGGATCTTATCTTTTCTGCTTCATTGGTTGTGCTTTGAAGCCGAAGACCTTCATTTCAGAGATTCATGGCCAGTTTCAGACTTCACAGACACTTCAGAGTTTCAGATACATTTCAGCACTTGAGTTCATTTTATTACCACACTTGCTAGTCGGATTATTGTATTTTAGCCTTGTATCACTTATTGTATCTCTCATCATTTGTAAGCATTTAGGGAGAGAATGTTGGTGCATGTAAATGCTCCACAAATAATGAGTGATTATTAGGTTGTAATTTTCCTTTTATTTGTATTGTTGGTGTAAATACTCTCCCTCCTATATAAAGGGAGAGTTGGTCATTTTTAAAGTTAGCTAGCTCATTTCTTTTCCTTAGTTAGAGAATACACTTCTCATAATATAATCTCTAGAGAGAGAAAAAGTGGGTTCTCCCACCCAGGGAGAGTTTCTTTCCCACCAAGTTCTTATGAATATTCTCTCTTTCTTTTTCATCTTCTATGAACTCATCATATGTTCTTGATATTTTTGATACACGATTAATCTCAAGATTATTTCTTCCGCACTCACCGTTCGTTATAAAAATGGGTCTCTACATTATTTATATCAAAAGTGGGTTGAAAATGTCCTTTTATACAAAATAAGCACTTAAAAGTAAACTTTCGGTCTTAATGGGCCTAAAGTGTCATTTTTTCAAAAAATGTGCCGTAATTGTAAAATTTTCAACATAATAGGCCAAGAATTTCATTTTTACAAAAAGTGGACCTTTTATGTCATTTTGGTAAATAATCGAGCTGGAACAATGTAAGTCCCCAAATCTGCTTGTGTATCAATCAGGTCTGTTTGATGGTGCAGAATCCTAATCAAATGGATGATTTCAGATTTAATAGAATAGAAGGAGAAGAAGAAGAAGAAAAAGAAGATGAATCTATGATGTATTCAATGAAATGAGTGAAGCTCCATACACATAGTTCACACACACTATTCTCTCTATAGTTTCTCTCACACCTTAGAATGCACATACTTAAGCTCCTTAGCTCTTTTCTTATGCTCACATGCACTCCTCACCCTATATATATATATATATATATATATATATATATATATATATATATATACGGACCTAAGGCCAAGCTCAAAATACAAATAATCTAATACTATTTTCGGCCCAAATAATAAATACAATAAATGCTTAGAAAAGCAAAGTATAAACCATATTTTTGACCTAACAATCTCCCCCTTGGTTTATAGCTTTCTTTTCTAAATGACCAACAAGCTCCCCCTAAACAGGTAGCTGGCTTTTCTTGTTAATCTTCATTGTGAGCTTGGCTTCAACATTTATCTTCAAATTCTTCACAACTTCAAGATGAACTTGATGAATCTTCAATGAATGACTTCATCTGGAGCAGTTGGGCTTATCTTCAAAATTTGACATTGAACGCGCATTGGGTGAGGAGGCTTCTTGAAAAGATTCTTGAAAGATAGTGCTTTCAGCTTGAGAATCTTCAGAGAGAACTAACAGGGAGAATTAATCTTCTGGGTCACTTCAGTAGGTTTAAGATAGCAGCAGACTAATTGAGGAGGTTTCAATGCAATCTATCACATAATCTTCAAGAACAACTTCACCTTGCTTCTGGGGGTTGAAAGATTGAATGTTTGAAGAATAGTCTTCATTTCTTGGTCCTTCGAATACGAATTCTTCGAGGATCACGGATGAAGCCTCGGCTCAGAAATTTTCAATACAGTCTCCACGAGTCTCATCTACATCTGGATTCACTTTTCAAGACAAACAAAACAAAAAGATAAAAACAAAACTAAAACAAGGTTAGCACACTATATATATATATATATATATATATATATATATATATTGAACAGAAAAATAAAGACAGAAATAACACTATTTTTGGATTTTTAATTTTCTGATTTTTGTTTGATTTTTGAATTTTCTGATTTTTGTTTGATTTTTTTATTATTTTTTTAATTTTAATTCTCCCCCTAAATTTGTGCATAGAGAAAAACTGTGAACAAATTTAACAAAAACAAAAATATTTGGGATTAAAGTTGTCAAGCAATCCAATATCGTTTATCAGCACACTCCTGCATGTCTAGATATGGTTAATCACCGGTATTGTGGTCCACTTAAACACAAAAGATGTTGACAATTTGGACAGACTATAAGTGACAAGTCATTGTGATATATATTCCTAAATGGACATTTAGCTGACAACGACCAATGTTATTGTTGTCCACTTAAATTAAGCAGCAAGATCTACAGACAACCTATTAAATGGTTCAATTTTAGATGTACTAGAACGTGTTTCCCACTTCCCGATATACCCCGGTAATGAAGAACTTCCAAAGAACTCCTTACTTTAGGTGAGTATCCAATCATTAAGAAAGAAGTCATATATAGAAGTGCATATGTTCCTACTGGAGGAAAACTCACATCTCAAGCTGGCTACTGAAATCTCATGTGAGGAATCTCTGATGGCTACTCCAATGACTCAAGGGCTATCATTATCACAATAATCACTTAGTCAAAAACTGATAATCCTTTTAAGGGTAATATGTCCATTTTGCCCCTGGTCAAAGTCAACATTCTGGATTGACTCAACTCGCCGAGTTCTATAACTCAAAAATCCTGAAATCGCTTTCCAACTCGCGGAGTCACCCCCCCGACTCTTCGAGTTCTATTTGGTATAGAATCGGGACATGACGACTCAACTCATCGAGTTCCTCTATGGACTCGATGAGTTCTTCAGTCTGTTTGGGCCTTCTTAAAGGATTACGCCCTTACTCTTCGGATTTAAGCTTCTTATTCCTCATGCATCCTATAAATGTCCTTTTCAGGGTAATGCTTCAAACTTTACCTGTTAATAGCCCTTCTTCATGGGTTTAGCTCAAACTTTAGCTCTCAAGGACATAGATCTTGGTCCAAAAGTCATAATCCTCCAAACTAAAGCATACTAACATAGATCTAGGCCTTAGACATCATTTGAACACGTAAAGCTCCTAACTTTCCTTCCATGCATGGCCTTTTGGGGCTTAAAAGGCCAAAATAACACCTTAGAGCTTGCATGGGGGCTCCAATGGCATAGAGTTTGCACCTTTATGCCATAACAACCCTTAATGATTCTAGATCTGAAGGGATCCTTGCTTGGGACGTCCATATCCCAAGTGTAACACCTGGTTCCTGGTATATATTTTAATCTAAGTATTTTTGGCATTTTAGCTGGGACTCGGCGAGTTGTAGGCCTGACTCGCCGAGTAGAGGCGAGATTTTGAGCACGTTTAAGTTGGCAACTCGGCGAGTCCGCTAGTCTGGAAGAAACCCTAGATCCACGGGTTTTGCACCCTATTCAAACCATGTTATGAGCCCCAAACTCGCCTCCTTCACCCTCAGAGCATCATTTAGCAAATCCTAACCATTCCTTGAGCATTTGAGCATTTCTTGTGTGGATCTTGAAGTTTTGAAGAGAAGAAAGAGGCTAGATCCAAAGGAGTAGAAGAAGATCCTAGATCTTGCACCCACTACATAGTTTATTGAGGTAATAATCAGATTCCTTTTGTTTCTATGATTGATTCTCCATTATAAGCACATTTAGGCAATTTTATCCATTTCTTAGCTTGTTTATAGTAGAGATATCACATTGGGTTGATTAGCCTTCAGATCTAGCCATGTTTCAGTTCCAAAAACATAGATCTAACACCTTTATGGAGCCATTTTGCATGTAAGCCCTAGATCTACTCTTTTATGAGTCTTTTGAGCCTTTAAATCCCTTTTCATGCATATGTACACATAAAGTTGGAAACTTTACGTGGTAAACAAGCCTTAAGAACCTAGATCTATAAGTTGTATGCAGTGGTTTTGAGCAGAATCGATTGTATAAAAGTTGCATGCAACCGACTCGGCGAGTCGTTCTTCAGACTCGGCGAGTCGGGTCGTGAGTCCACGAGTTTTCCCAAGAACAGACTCAGCGAGTTGTTTATACAACTCGGCGAGTCATAGTCGGAGTGTTCATATGTTGAAGGAGGACTCGACGAGTTGTTCATACAACTCGGCGAGTCGGATGCAGATTGACTAAGTCTTAGAATCAATGAGGAACTCGTCGAGTCCATGCCAAACTCGACGAGTAGTAGCGTGCAGAAATGAGAAATGAGAGTAGGGACTCGACGAGTTGGTGGCCCAACTCGACGAGTCAGGTCAACTGCATGTTGACTTTGACCAAGAGGTTGACTTGGACCAGGGGTAAAATAGTCATTTTACCCTCAGTATTGTTATCAGTATTTGATTGAGTGTACTTATGGAAATTGTAGCCGGGGTGAAACCGGAGCAGCAGCAGAAAGATTCTAGAACAGTTCATTCAACAGCTAGACTATGAGGTGAGTTTCCTTCCAGTAGGAACGGATCTACGACCACAATGCCGACCCGTTTAGTTAGCAGTAGTTCCGGACCTCGGTCCGATGCAATAGTTAGATTGTTTGATGTCTTTGTGATTCAAGCATGTTTTGTGTTATGTGTTCCGGACTTCGGTCCGATGCAGTATGCAGTATATGTGCTTATGCTAGTTGATATGTTTATACTATGCCATGTTATGCTCAGTCAGGTTCCGGAATTTGGTCCGATGCAGGGGACAAGGTCCCAGTTAGTTCCGGATTTCGTTCCGATGCAGGGGACAAGGTCCCAGTTAGTTCCGGACTTCGGTCCAATGCAGTTTCCGGGCTTCGGTCCGATGCAGAAGGCAAGGCCCTGGTTAGTTTCGGACTTCAGTCCGATGCAATGGGCAAGGCCCAGTATGTTTTTATATGATATTGTATGGTATGTGGTAGTTTGGGGGAGCTCAATAAGCTTCTTGCTTACAGTTTCAGTTTTGGTTTCAGGTACTTCCGCAAGGGAAGAGCTCGGGATGATGGCATCGCACACACCACAGCTTCAGTTTTTGTCCTGGGAGTTGATTTAGTTTTTCATAGATATGATTGATACAGTCTTGATACAATTTTCTCGTGATACTTTGTTATGGTTTTGAGATATTGACGTATGGGTTTTTATTTTATGGTATCGATCTAATGATTTTAGTAACGATTAAACAAAAAATTTGGGTCGTATTTTGGGATGTTACACCAAGGTTCAAGCTTCTTAGACCCAAAAACCCAATAAGGTGAAAATAAGAAGATCTAAGAAACTACTAGACAAGTTATAGGCTTGATTATCAGAAAATGATGAGGATAGAAAGAAGTCTCTAGATCTACTATCTTCTCATTGAATCCTCTAGCTCCTTCTTCTTCCACAAGCTTCAAGAATACACAAGGATCACTTAAAAATGGCTCACAAGCTCACAAATGAATTAGGGTTTCTGAAGCTAGGGTTTGAGACTTGGAGGCTGGAAATGAGGCCATCAAGTGGGGATTAGAATGCTTAAATAGGGTGCAAAACCCCAAAATTAGGGTTTCATCCTGACAACCCTGCTTATCGAGTCGAGGCTCTCAACTCATTGAGTAGGCGACTTAAATATCGTGTCTAATCTCGTTTCTACTTGACGAGTCTAGGGCTCCCAACTCGTCGAGCAGCTCTTCAAAAATGAATAAATTATAATTAAATGCGTACTAGGAATCAGTCGTTACATCATCATCTTCCAAGTCCGTTGACCATACCTTGACTCATCCATCTTCATCACTTCCCTCCTGCATGATCAATGCCGAATTCGCATTTGAAGCGTTCCTCTTCCGAAGCTCGTCAATCTTCTGAAGATAGTAAGCTTCATCCTTCTTAGATTCTTTCTTCTCATTCATCTTCCTAAGCATGCATTCCTTGGAAAAGTGATTCTTGTCATGACAGTAATTGCAATCATAGCCTAAATCACCCATAAGCTTTTTCTCCTTTTTCTCTTCATCAGTTTGAGAGTTTTTGAAACCCTCATCTTTAGCCTTTTCGGAACTGGAATTGCCACCCTGCCTGTATTTATTCCGAAAACAAGGAAAAAAATTTATTATAGAACTTCTTAAGTTTGAAACCAACAAAGCCTTGTCTTCTTTTGAGATCTCACTATCTGAAAGATCAAATTCCAAATCTTCTTCAGTTGCCTTCTTTCCGTTCGCCGCCAATGCCAGCGATCCCATGCCAGAAACAATCTTCACCTCCTTCATAACTTCATCTTCATGGGATCTTAGAATTCCCACAAGCTTTGCCAATGAGTAGCTCTTAAACTGTTCATGTGCCTTCATAGTTTACATAATAACTTTCCACTCAGATCTCAGTCCATTCATAAACATGACTTTTTGTTTAACTACTTCACGCCTGAAATTGTGCTTAAGCATCCCGCTCAACAGATGATTAAATCGATTGAACGTCTAATATAGTTTTTCATCAGATTTTTGTGCAAACGCTCCAAACTATGACAAAATCAATGTCTGCATGGAGTGTTCTAAATCAACATTACTCGAATAAAGTTCCTTTAGCCTATCCCATATCTCCTTGGCAGTAGTAAATGAACACATGTGACGAAAGGTATCCGGTGGAAGAGAAAACCATATAATTATCATCGCCTTTGTGTTGCTCAACAACTTATCCATTTCATCCTGAGGAACATTAGTGTGTATAACAAGAAGTGCATTGTAATCAGCCTGAGTCTTGATAACCTTCCTGGTTGTAGTGTACGGATATGTCTCCTAAGTCATCAATTTCCATATTGTTGAACCATGTTCTTCAATATCTAGAACATTATCTTCAAAGTGCAATGCCCATACTTCATAATAAATAACATGAATTGAATGGCAAGAACAATATCTAGAACATTGTTCTTCAATATCAGCCTGAGTCTTGATAACCTTCCTGGTTACACTATCTTCCGCTCTGATACCAATTGTAGAACAATAAATAAGATCGATAGATTCTATAATAAATAACATGAATTGAATGACAAGAATAAAGATCAAAACAGTGTCAAATGCTTTTATTATAAAAGCTGTAGAAGAGTTCGAAGAAGAACTTCTCTATGAGAGCTAGGTAGGGCGACAAAACATTAACCCTAATTGATACATGCATGCACTATAAATAGTCTAACATTAGAAAAGTAAAACCGTGAATGGACATGTCCAAACCGATAAATGAAATTATTCTAACACATATATTTGACACAATACATTTATAACCCAACAATCATGACACGCCTTGAAACGTGCTATAACACATTTTTTAGAATCATGAAAAGAACCGACCATTATCTCTATTTTTCTTATTTAAAGCTTAATGTATTATATTTAGGGCTGTTAATCGGGTTAACCCGATCGGGTTTCGGGTTAAACGGGTCGGGTTAGTCAGGTTTTTCTAGAAAAACTATTCACCCGAAACCCGACCCTAATAAGGTACGGGTTAGTCGGGTTCGGGTTAATCGGGTTTCGGGTTTGTAGGGTCGGGTTAGTCGGGTTTCGGGTTTGTAGGGTCGGGTTAGTCGGGTTGAAGTTGAAATGTAAGACGAATTTATGTTGTGCCATTTTAATACATAATCCACACGTATAGCGACTTAAAATGTAAAGGTGGTATTGGATATGAATTTTTGGAGTTTTTTTTTACCATATTAGTAATGTAAACAGTGAATAAAATTCGTAAAATTGTTACAACACAATCGTACTGCATTAAGAAGAGAGGAAAGTTATGTCATTTTAAACATCTCTATACATAGTAATTTTACTATCTGGTTTGTTTAATTAAGAAATATGTATTAGTTGTAAAATCTTATGGGATCTTGAATTCATGTCATTCAACGCAGTAAAAAATTTTGGTAATAAATTCTTAATCGGGTTATTCGGGTTAACCTGAAACCCGAATTGTTTTGAAAAAATCAACCATAAACCCAACCCTAGTCGGGTTAACCCGAATAACCCGATTAAGAGTTCTGACCCTATTAACCCCGACCCTAATTATCTTATTCGGGTTCGGGTTAATCGAGTTCGGATTTTTTTTTGACACCCCTGATTATATTTGATATTTGAATATTTATGGCATGGAAATAAGTCACAACTTCTGTATTATTAAAGTGTTCACCAAAAGCTCAAAAGGTGAAACACGTGTCGTACTGTATAGCCACGTGCTAGCGTCACTGCAGCTGATCCAACGGCTATTAATTGCTCCACCATAACCGCACCTTCCATGTACGCGTTGATCCAACACCGCAAGCAATCTTTTTGATCTTCTAATCGGCGTATCAATCACTATCATCACAAATATTTTTCAAAACTTCTACTGATTTTAAATTTAATACACAATTTGGCGACCCACTTTCTCTCTCCAAAATCAAAATTACAGAAAGCACGCAGTTCATGTGTGTATGTGTGTGTGTTTTTTTTATAAAACGAATAATAAAAAGTATATGCCATTGATTCGAAATTGGTTCTTGGCAGACATTCTGTAATGCTCCTTCATAACACCCTCCAGTTTCTTTTCATCATCTTTTGACCAGCATACACATATCTTTTCTATTTCTGCATTCATTAAGGTACTGAATTTCTCTTCATTTTGTTATTAATCTGTGTTTCTTTATGCGATTGCTTTAGTGTGCTAACGATGTAATGTGTACACTTTCGCAGTTTTTTTAATTCGGTTGATCCTTGTTCAGAGATTTTGGTTTAACTAAACCCTAGTTTTGTCTTTACTTCTGTTCTTAGTAGTTTGTTTTATTCTGAATATGATGACGAAATGCATGATTTCGATGTTCTGACAGCAAGCATTTTCTCTCAACTGTTACATGCCTTTCGAAGATCAAATCCAGAAAAGAAACGACATACTAGCGTAATCGACAATAAAATGTGTTCGATTCCTTTCGTCATGTCTCTGTATTTTGGGATTTTATCCATTACGAGTATGATTTTTTCGAAGAAAACATTACCCTAACTTGCAACTCAATAGCGACCATGCAAAAGATGCTTTCTTTAATAAACAGTACCCTGCTTCACAAATAGGAATAACGAAAACGATTGGTTAACAACTTAACATGAAAAACCCAAATTACCTTGTTAAATCGCGAGAATACCATGAATCGATCTTCATATATGTGTTCTATAAACCGATTAACTTGTACTCTTGAACATGCAGCTAATCTATCGAAGTAAATCTGATTGATTCTTCCCGATTGTGAATCGACTTTGAGTCTGAAGCAAAAGGTCCAAAATGGGCACAGAGAAGCAGCCTGTTGGTATACTAGACACCATCAACATGGAAACAGTTCGGACAATTTTAACCCATAAATACCCCTACCCCCATGAGCATTCACGCCATGCCATAATCGCAGTAGTTGTGGGCTGTTTATTTTTCATTTCATCAGACAACATGCATACACTGATTCAGAAGCTCGACAAGAACATCAAATGGTGGTCAATCTACGCCTGTTTACTTGGTTTTTTCTACTTCTTTTCCTCTCCATTTGTGGGGAAGACAATGAAACCAAGCTATTCAAATTTCAGTAGATGGTAAATGTAATTCTAATTTCCTGATTCAGTGATTCTGCATGGATATGTTTTAGGTAATTGAGATTTTTTGTTGTTGTGTAGGTATATAGCGTGGATATTAGTAGCAGCTTTATACCATCTTCCAAGTTTTCAGTCAATGGGAGTTGATTTGAGGATGAATCTTTCTTTATTTTTGACAATATTCATCTCCTCTGTTTTTGTTCTCCTTGTTTTTCATTTAGTATTCATTGGGCTTTGGTATATTGGTCTTGTTTCTCGTGTGGCTGGAAGAAGACCCGCTTTCTTGACTATTTTCCAAAATTGTGCTGTAAGTCTCACATAGCAATGATTTGTTTATTATAATTATAATATCCTAAGGAAGGGTATTTATGTATGTGATATTTGGTTATATCTTTTCATGGAATTCGTATCCGTGTAGGTATTAAGTGTGGCCTGTTGTGTATTTTATAGCCACTGTGGTAATCATGCTTTGAATGAAAGATCATTTGGAAGAAAAGACTCTGGCTTTTTTTCACTTTGGAATAAAGGAGAAAGAAATGCATTGTTAGCAAAGTTTCTAAAAATGTATGAATTCAAAGATGAAGTATGTAAATCTTGGTTTGCTCCAGTTGGATCTGCACGTGATTATCCACTTCTCTCTAAGTGGGTTATCTATGGAGAAGTAATGCTTCTGTTTTTCTATTTATATTTCTATCCTTTTTTTTTTTTTTTTTTTTATTCTTCTGTTTATGTTCTTATTGCCATTTGTTTTTAGTTTTCTTGTAGTGGTTCATGTGAGTCATCGGATGAAATTTCTCCAATATATTCATTATGGGCGACTTTTATTGGTCTCTATATTGCTAATTATGTTGTTGAAAGATCAACAGGGTATGTTTTTTTCTTTTTGTTTCTTTTTTTTTCCTTGCCCTTTTTAATTAATAGTGTTAATTAATGATCAGATGGGCTCTTACACACCCTCTCTCAGTTAAAGAAACTGAGAAGTTGAAGAACAAACAGATGAAGCCTAATTTCTTGGATATGGTTCCTTGGTACTCCGGGTATAATATTTTCCTCTTTCTTTACTTTTTCAATGGAGGGCATTCACGTCTTTTTCACATATGAGAGATAACCTGATCATGTAATGCAGGACATCAGCTGATTTATTCAAGACAGTTTTTGACCTTCTTGTATCTGTAACTGTATTTGTTGGAAGATTTGATATGCGCATGATGCAGGTTTCTTGATTTTTCTATCTTTTTCACTTTTTTTACCTTTTCACTTTTACAAGTTTTTGTTTTGTTATTTTGTGTTTGATGTTGTAGGCAGCAATGAGTGGTGGGCATGAAGGGGCAAAACAGGAAGATTTTCTTTATGATCATTTTAGTGAAAAGGAAGACTTTTGGTTTGATTTCATGGCTGATACTGGTGATGGTGGGAACTCTTCATATTCTGTTGCTAAACTTCTTGCTCAACCTTCACTTTGTGTTTGGAATGATGGTCATTTGACCAAATTACCCCGTGGGGACCTTCTTCTTATTGGAGGTGACCTTGCGTAAGTCTCACCTTTTCTGTTTTATATAAATCATAAACTAAAATTCAAATAACTTGTAAAATCTTTTTTTTTCTTAATTTAGGTACCCTAATCCATCAGCATACACTTATGAAAAGCGGTTTTTTCGTCCTTTTGAGTATGCTCTTCAGCCACCTTCATGGTATAAAGAAGAACATATAGCTGTAAATAAGCCTGAATTACCCTCTGGTGTGTCTGAACTCAAACTATATGATGGCCCACAGTGTTTTGTTATCCCTGGAAACCATGGTCAGTTTTTTCTTTTTGTAATGTTAAATAGGCTTAAATGCAAAAATAGCAATTAAAAAATCTTGTATTTTGGTTTTCCATCAGATTGGTTTGATGGGCTTCAAACATTCATGAGATACATTTGTCACAAAAGCTGGTTAGGTGGATGGTTAATGCCCCAAAAGAAAAGCTACTTTGCATTACAATTACCAAAAGGGTGGTGGGTATTTGGTCTTGATTTAGCCCTTCATTCAGACATCGATAGTGATCAATTCAAGTTCTTCACAGAGCTAATACACAAAAAGGTACTTTCCAATTTCCATTAATCCATTATAATTCAACATCTTTATTCTTTCCTTCACATATGATTAATAATTATAATTGTTTATATATATGTAACAGGTTAAAGAAAATGATTCGGTGATCATTATGACGCATGAACCAAATTGGCTACTTGATTGGTATTGGGATGACGTGACTGGAAAAAACGTGTCACATCTTACACGCGATTATTTGAAAGGGAGGTGTAAACTTAGAATCGCTGGAGACTTGCATCATTACATGAGACATTCTTATGTCGCATCTGAAATTGAAAACCCTAATTCTGTGAATGTTCAACATTTGATTGTGAATGGGTGTGGAGGCGCGTTTTTGCATCCTACACATGTGTTTAGTGATTTTAAACAAATATATGGAACGACATATGAAAATAAAGCCTCGTATCCATCCATTCAGGATTCCAGTCGTGTATGTAGTAATTCTTAGAATCCAATTCCTATATTGAATTGGACACATTCCAATTGAATTTTTTTTTGATGTAAAATTGTGGTGTGCAGATTGCACTTGGGAATATATTGAAGTTCCGAAAGAAGAACTGGCAGTTTGACTTCATTGGTGGATTCATATACTTCATTTTGACCTTTTCAATGTTTCCATTGGTACATACGTATGACTTTTTTTTTGTTTCCACTATTTTTTTTTTAATAAAACGTTCTGATTTTTTTTTTTTGTTTGTGACAGTGTAAGCTAGATCATATCCTACAGGCTGACACGTTTTCTGGGCATGTAAAGAGTTTTTTTAGCACAGTTTGGGATATTTTTATGTACATGGTTGGAGAATCATATGTATCTTCTATGGGTTCGATCTTATTATTAGTAGCTGCAATCTCATTTGTCCCTTCAAAAGTGTCACGAAAAAAGAAAATTGTAATTGGAGTTCTTCATGTTTCTGCACATCTGGCTGCAGCTTTGGTTCTTATGTTGTTAATGGAGCTTGGTGTTGAAACTTGCATCAGACATAATCTCTTGGCAACTTCAGGCAAGATTATTATTTTTTAATTGTCCATGATTGTTAATTAATTGTATAATTAATTTTGAATGAATATTAATTATTTCAGGTTATCACTCGTTATATGAGTGGTATAGATCAGTGGAGAGTGAACATTTCCCGGATCCAACGGGTCTTAGGGCACGTATAGAGCAATGGACCTTTGGGCTTTATCCAGCGTGTATTAAATATCTTATGTCAGCTTTTGATGTTCCTGAGGTTTGACTCTGACATGACACGTTTTATTCCTTAATTGGATAAAAAAATGTGATGCTAAAAGTCTTATTATTATTATTATTATTTGGGGGATTATTAGGTGATGGCTGTAACGAGGACTAACATATGCAAAAACGGAATGGATTCTCTGTCTAGAGGGGGTGCGATTATATACTACGCATCTGTTTTCCTTTACTTTTGGGTGTTTTCGACTCCTGTGGTTTCTCTTGTGTTTGGAAGCTATTTGTATACTTGTATCAATTGGCTTCACTTGCATTTTGACGAGGCCTTTTCCTCTCTACGCATTGCTAATTACAAGTCTTTCACTCGCTTTCACATCAAGGATAATGGAAATCTTGAAGTTTTCACTCTCGCAGTTGATAAAGTGAGAAGATTTTTATCTATTTTTTTCTTATGTAACTTTTTATAAGATTTTTTGAATGTTATGTAGGTTCCCAAGGAGTGGAAGGTGGATTCGGAGTGGGATAACGAGTTCAAACAAATTCAGCAGCTGAATCACTACAGAAAGTATCCCAGTAAATGGAGGGCGAATGCTTATAATCAGGATCCAGTTAATACTGTTCGAATTGTTGATCGTTTTGTTATTCAAACATGTAAAGAAGAATTAGGAGTAGCAAATGGAAATGGAAATGTTTCTCATTGATCAAGTTTATCTGTAAGCTTAGAAAGTTAGAAATAGAATATGATCATTAGAATGTAAAGTGTAGTAGTTATGGTTGTTCAATTTTATTTCTTCAATGGAATTGCTACCATAATATGAAATCATATAAATATATTAAAAAAAAACATCTTTGATATCATAATATCAATCTTATCTGCCCTTTTAATAAATAAATATATTATATGTACAATCCCCAGCAAAACAGACCTTTCCTTTTTAAAATTACAGAAAGGGGCAACACAGGGGTAGAATAGGTTTCCTAAGCAGTAAGTACCCCAGAAATTAGAAAGGGTAAAAATGTCATTTCTGTGGTCTCTATACCTACACATATTCTATTCTTAAAGGATTGATAGATACACACTGTACATAGGGTATTTACATGGTTTCAGGAGCCTGTTATGTATGTATGTATGTACATCTACGATGTCTTTTCATGGATACGAGCTCTAAGTTTGTTCAAAAGACGTAGAGTTTCACAGTATGAAGGATCACTTTTGCTTATTGGTTTGCATGAATTTACATGATCAGTTGATTCTAACACCTGTCACAAAAAAAAGGAAAAAATATATCCACATTTAAAATATAACAACACAGTTTTGTACTTTTTTTTTTTGGCTTTTTCTGAAGTGAAAACTTACCACAAGTTTCCCGTATCCAGGAAACGATGATTCAATTGGAACTATTTCCAATCTGAAAGCCCAACCTCCATAACCTTCAACGATTGGAGTTACTTTAGTCTGAAAAAAGTCGATTATCCAAATTAACACAAGGGTAAATTGGGTAATTAACGTGTCTTCATGGAAACTCTAAAAAGCAATAGAACTTATAGTATTACTACCTCGCAAAAACTGAGAACATCAAGAGCACCTTGCTTATGTAGACGACGAATAAAATCATTTAACTCGATTAATCTCGGAGACCCACTTCTCAATTCTCCTATCTAAAAAAAAAAAAATTCTCCAATAAGTAATTTCCTGAAAAGGGTATTTTCGACCTATGATAATAATAATAGCAAAAAACGACTAACCGTTGGTGCAGGACGTAAAACAAAACCCATTCTCCAAGGTAGATCTGCAAGCTTGCTACCAAAGTGAGGGCAGCTATAAAACACCTAAACCAGGGGCAAAAATGTCAATTACAGACGTAACCCTAGAGATGACATGACATGACAGGACAAGTTGTACTGTATGTCTGTATCATGATTGATGTCATTGAGACGAGAATTGCAATTTTTTGTCACATCCGACCCAAAAAGATGGGACATGGGCTCTTGTTTGTGCAAAAGATGTAAATGCCCTTCTCATAAAAAATAACTCCAGAAAGCTTTTTTGAATCGAACATACCACACCGATAGTGTTACTGACAAGGCTATCTCTGTTTTCCTTCCTAGCATGATCCAACATCTGCTTCACAACCAATCCCCCCATGCTGCAAAAAAAATTACACAATATCAAAATAACTAATTTAACTTTTTCTTTTAAAAAAATTATTATTATTCCTAGAAGAACATATGATGATAAAAAGACACCTGTGAGTTACAAATACAACGGGTCGATCTCCAATGCCTGCAGTAATTAATTTTTCCAACAACATCGCGCTCACTTCCTGAAGTGGCAAACTCGCTCCCGACCACTGCGTAAGATTCGTCTGCAATCATCCAAAAGGGTAAAATCGTAATTTTGTCAAAACAAAAAGTACTACCATTTTCATTTTCAAAAATCAAAACAATCACAAACCTTATACTTTAAACTAAACAAACGCGCATGAGGAAAATCAGCTGAAAGCCATTCAGCAGGCCAAAAAGTCCCATGCTTTCCAGCCTCTTCATCAATCTTTTCCACAAGTCCAGATTTAGATGATAACTTACTCTCGGATAACCTCCATGACTTAAAGGGCCCACCACGTAACCCATGAACAAAAACAACATCAAGTGAAGGCTGTGTGGGACCCACTGACTCACTATCAGTATCAGTATCGGTTTCAATATCAGTATTATCAAGATTCCTTGTTAATTGGCTACTACTACTACTACTACTCTCATAATCATAATCACCCTCATGGAGTTCTAAAAATGGATTGATTGGATTCTTGTTCTTATTCTTATCTACCATTGGTGTCTCCATGGTGGATTCCTGTTTTTGTTTTACAGGGTGTTTGTATTTCCAGTGAGGTAAATTAGGGTTGATTAAATAAATCATCTCAGTAAAATGAGGACACCTACCACTTCCATTTCCACTACTATTTACAGTATCTTCATCATTACAAAGTATATTCAACAATGTTGCTCTTGAATAGCTTTGAGTTTTCAGATCTTTACATCCGGGAATTTTCCCATTTGCACATTCTTCAAGCCAATCACACCAAACTTTATCGTTTAATATCATTTTTTTAACTTTTTGATGAACAGAAAGAACAGCTAGAAACCTAGCTGCATGTCTACGGATATGTGCAGCAAGTGGGACCCGCGTATGAGGTGATGAATCATTAGAATCAGAACCACTTTGTTGTTGATCTTTGTATTCTGTATTTAATGAACTTTTATATGCTTCGATTCCGGCTAATTTCTCATAATCATCTCTTAGTAAAAGGCGACGAAGTAAAGAGATTACACCATGATCGATTATTCTAGCTTGACAAAATGAATCATCGCTACAAATTTCTGACATGGTTTTGATTCCTTTAAGTGTTGCTAGTGTAGAATCTGCAGCATTGACTTTAGGTATACTGTCTTTTTTTATATTTTTAAATGGTTTAACAAAGGGCTCAAGAGAAAGAAGATCTTCAAGAGCAGATGAATCCTTTTTACCATTTCGTAATTGATTCACTGCTAAATTAACCACAGCTGTAGCTAACTTGTCTGCAGCCTGTGTGCCAGATACAACATTTGCTTGATCGATTTGAGTCTACAAGAATTTAAAAAAAAAAAATCATAATATAAATTCTTCAGATACAATGATAAGAAAAAGACTAAACTAACCTTCACTTTATCTTTAGGCTGATTGCTTCCTTTTAGTGATGACTTTCTATGGTTTAGAACATCAGTTAGCAATATGGCTAACCAACCTTGTGAAATGGGGATGGAAGATGGTGAATGATCTTCAAGAACATGAGAGAGAATTTTAATGCCAGAAGATCTAGTGGCATCGGAAGAAGAATCACCAAATACCCATCGAAGCAAAATGCTTGACCATTTTTGACCTTCATGTAAAGGCAAATGAATGTTCCCTGAACAAAGTGATTCAAGACCTTTTGCTAATGCTTCTTGTACAGATTCATGTTTCTTCATTCTTTTAGCAGTTTCCCTCATTAGATCAAGACTTTTATCCATAACTTTCTTTTGAGCACCAGGGCATCTTTCGAGTGATAATAAGAATGCAGATAAAGCCACACGAGTTAAAGGGACATCATCACTTTTGCTAGCTTGGGAAACAGTAGAAAGAAGACTGGAACTCCAATCAGAAACAAAATCATCAGAAGGGAGATTTTTGTCTTCTAGAAGAAACCTAGCTACTAAACTTCCATGCCATTTCACAGATCTTTCTGGAGCAACTAAAGCAGTCATGATAGCATGTCCATCATGGTCTAATTCTTGGATATGAGATCTATTTACAGGTGATGCCATTGTCCAATTTGCTAAAGCCCATGCAGCAAAAGGAACAGCAACATGTTGTGATTGCAAATCATCCCACAAACCAGGGATAACAGTTTGTTGAGATGGATAATTATCACTCACTTTGTTAAAAAACATTCTTCTGGTTTTAGGAGTAGGTTTCCCATATCCTGTAATGCCTTTTAATCCTGGGGATTCATCTAAGTAGATGCCACCTTCTTCAACAACCTGAAGTGCAGTTGCAATGTCTCTCATTGTAGCTTTTGCTGATAACATAGGCTTACGATGGACCTTTTCCACATTGTCACAACTGGAAGTCACAATATCCATGATTGCTGTAACAAGCATGCTCCTGCCGTTCAAAGGATCAGCACTATCGAAGGAATTATGTCTTGATTGCTGCTTACATGGAGAAGCAGGATGTCAAAATTGTTTGAATGTTTTGGAAATTGGAACAA
The DNA here is from genome assembly GCF_051521515.1 of Lactuca serriola. Classification (NCBI taxonomy): domain Eukaryota; kingdom Viridiplantae; phylum Streptophyta; class Magnoliopsida; order Asterales; family Asteraceae; genus Lactuca; species Lactuca serriola. The sequence continues at coordinate 240,467,716 of NC_136411.1, forward strand.
GTTGGAGTCAAAAGTTTTACTTTCAGACAAATATACCTGTTCCCAAGGATGAGGATGAGCAGAGAGGATGAACCTGATAAGATTAGGGATTGCACGAGGCCTTCGGAGAACCTTCTCAGAGACATTAGAGTCAGCAATCAAGTAAGCCAAAGCCCTAGCCGATTCCGCCTGAGTTCCATAATTTCCCCCTCCTTTCAACGCCACCGCCTCCAACAACCAATCCACCACCAGGCCACCACCAGCACCGACGATCGCAGCTCTCCGGCTCTCGTCTCCAGCCACAATGTCCGCTAACAACGCCGCAACCCTAACCTCAAACCCTGACCGAACCTCATCGTTCGCCGAAGACAAAATAGAACTCAACGACTTCCAGAGAACCGATACAGCAACGCCTGTATGCTTCACCGTGTCCAACATTCTCCTAAACGACTCGTTCGAACGTTCAATTGTAAAATCTCTAAAAACGCGCTTCTTCTTCTGCTTCTTCGCTTTCATTTTCTCAAATTCATCGTCGTCAAAGAAACTCATGCAAGAGGCGGCAGCAGCTGCGGATATCAAGCTCGCGGCGATTGCAAAGCGGGAGAGGGGATAATGCCGGAGACGGTGGAACCCGGGAAGCGATGATAGCGGGCCTGCATTTTGCAACTTCTTGAGGTTTTTGTTGGAACCGGTGGAATTCTCGTGGTGATTGGCGGAAGGGGAGGAAGAGAAGAGGCGTCGGATAGAGAAATTTGATACATGACGGCGGCGGTGGTTGTTGAAGGTGGTTCTAATTATAAATATACGATAAAGCATCATACTACGTATGCATGAGGCAAAACGGATGAAGAAATCTCCATCGAATTTTTGTCCAAAAAAATGTTTTAAATCCGCCAGACCGAAAATTGGGGGGAAGATACGGCATAAAACGGTGGTATCTTGATTTTATGCCTCTTTAATTTAAAGTTTATTTATTTATTTATTTATTTTATTTTTTTTATAAATCTTACATGTCAACCGCATTAACTGACGTCATCACATTACCAAGGTTCTAATGTGACGATTTATCATTAGCAAATAAATACGATCTTTTTTTTGAAAACTACGGAAAAAAATATATAAATAAAAAAGCAACAACCTTGAAAGGTACGAGACCAAGAAAACAAACAAATAAAACACAACACTTGAGGTGCACAAACCGTTTTTTTCTTCAAACCGAACTGGTTCGGTTCCAATTCAAGAATAGTAAAACCGGTTCCATCATAATAAAAAACTCGAACCTATCTAAACCGGTTACATCGGTTCTAAACTAGTTCGATCGGATCGACTACCGGTTCATCGTTACTAAATCGATTTCAATGTCTAAAATCTCGAATGGGTGCAAACCAACGATTCGATTCTTAAATCGGTTCGGTTCATAGTTGGACCAATTTACCGGTTCGGATCGTGAACCGTTTTTTGTGCACCTCTAGCACCACTTACATGATACTAAATGGATTGCAACACTAATCTACCGAATTACAATTATTGAAATTACCCCTCACCCATCCAAAAACAGTCGAAATGATGTTATCTGCCTCTTTAGAAGGATAGATACGAATCTTTTTAAAAAGCATATCATTCCTGCATATCAATCACTCTAAAAATAGCCATAAAGAGTAGCAAGGAGGATCTTCCTTTTTTTTGGGGCATTGACCCCAATTGGTAGCAAAATTCCAAGCATCAGGAACTAGAACTGTGTAGAAGTAATGATTAGGGAGAGGAATGTCACACCACTAAAGAATCCACCACAAAACCTCCTTCGTGTGCACGCAATCCATAAGAAGATGATCAGTAGACTCCGGATCGTTAGAGCACATTTGACACTCGATAAAGGTGACTCTAATTCCCCTCAGAGAGAGAGAGAGAGAGAGAGAGAGAGAGAGAGAGAGAGAGAGAGAGAGAGAGAGAGAGAGCCAATGAGGAGGGGATACGGTCCATACTTGCACACCACACAAAACAAGTCACATTGAGAGGAACAATGTGTAACCACACCATCGGATTATTACAACATATAGTAATCTTGGAGTCAATAATCATCCGAATATCACAAACATAAAATTTGCCATCCTCGAAGAGTTTAGAAACCCACGTATCTAGAATTATCGAAGGTATAAATTCATTAAAAAGCTCGCAAAGAGTGTTCAGCTCCAACATTTCTTCGGGACTATGTGGCTTCCTTTTTCAATTCCAAGAAGCCCCATGAAAAGAAAACTTGTCAGAGATAAAACATAATTTCTTTTTGTCCAACGCAAAATTGAGTTGCGAGGATACCATCCCTAGTCCAGTTATCAAAACAGAAGAGGTTCCCGTTATCAGAGCCAATTTATAGGAGAAAAGATAAGATAGATCAATTCCCAGTTCATGAAGAGTATCCAATACTGACACCAAATTACACCAAATACCGGGAATGGATCTCTTGGAAAGATTATTCATGGGTTTGCGTGCAAGAATTCCACTAATAACCCGATGCCACAACGTGTTGGTCTCTGCCTTTAATCTCCATATCCATTCACAGAGAGCATATATGTTAAGACTTTTAAGAGATCCAACACCAAGTCCGCCAAAATCTTTAGCAGCAAGAACATGATTCCGCGTCACCCAACATATTTTTGCCTTTTCATCATTACCACCCCAAAGAAATCTTCTGCGAAGCTTCTCCAAGGCTTTGAGAATGGAAGTCGGTGCCTTAAAGATAGAAAAGTAAAATAAGGGTAGGCTGCCAATAACTGATTGAACAAGAGTCAATCTTCCACCAGAAGATAAAGTTTTCGACTTCCATGAAGAGAGTTTACTTTGGACTTTCTCAATAATCGGGCTCCAATTTATTTTGAGTTTCATGTTTGCTCCAATCTGCACCCCGAGATAAGTCAAAGGAAGGATTGTCGCTTCACAACCCATAATGTCAACACAATTCGCTATATCCGAGTTGGAAACCCGAATTCCATAGACCTTAGACTTATCGAACTTAACTTTTAAGCCCGAGACATCATGGAAGCATTTGAGAATTCAAGAAAGATTCATGAAGTTATCATGTATCCAGTTGCCAAAAAAAGAGCATCGTTTACATAAAAAAATGTGAGATGTAGATGAACCATAATTAGGTATGTCAACTCTAGAGAAGAAGAGAGCCCTGAGTAGCCGATCGCATAGCCGCATTCAATCCCTCAATGGCTATAATAAAGAGAAACGAAGAGAGGGGATCTCCTTGACGAACGCTCTTGGTGATAGGAAATTCTTTTGTTGGAACACAATTAATAAGAACCGAGGCTCTTGAAGCCGCCAAACTACCCCTGACCTAAAATCTCCACCTGTTTCCGAACCCCATTTTGGACATTACCAAATCCAAAAAAATCCAATTAATGGAATCAAAGGCCTTGTCAAAATCAACTTTGAGAAGGAAGGTACATCGTTTGGTCCACTTGGCCCACCCACAAATTTCATTAATAATCATAGGACCATCGAGAATGTTCCGACCTTCAATGAAACTGGTTTGGACTTCTTCTATCACATAACCAATAACTCGTTTTAGACAAGCAGCTAGGGCTTTGGAAATAATCTTGTGAAAACAACATATAAGGCTAATGGGACAATAATCACTAAGTGTGGGAGGGTCTTTAACCTCAGGGATGAGTGTAATAAAGGAGGAGCTGCAATCCCTCGATAAACAATCACTAGCTTCAAATACTTGACAAACCGCTTGAAGTCATCCTTCAAAAATCCCAAAACCTCTTTATAAATTTGAAAGTAAATCCATCTGGTCTTGGGGATTTTTTGACCCCACAGCTCCACATAGCATCTTTAATTTCCTCCATAGAAAAGTACTCATCCAAGAATAAGGAATCACATTGACTAAGCATTCTGGAATTAGGGTTATTAGAGGCGGACGAACAGTGATAGTTTCATGAAACTTGTCCCCAAAGAACCATTATGCTTCCTCCATGATAACCTTAGCATCAGTGACCCAACAACCTTTCACCATCAATCCATGAATGTTGCTCATCCTATTTTTTTACCCTTAACGATTTGTGAAAGAACTTAGTATTACGGTCGTTATATATAGGAATTGCCAACGTTAGTAATTGGTTGCAAATCGTCTTCAAGAAATAAGGTCCACATTAGTAATTGAACAAAAAAAAATCTACAATTTAACGTAATTTCATATTTGCGAAGAGCAATTGTGGTTTTCTATTTCAAGCTTGATGCACAATGATTGGTATATACCGTTGGAATTTTTTATCTATTGTTTTTTTGTAAGTTTGTTGAGGTACAATTTGAAAAAAAATGGTAAATCAATGGACCTTATGTGTGAAACACTTGTGATATTTTAGACATGTTAGGATTTTAACCATGGACCTTATGTGTGAAATTTCGCACCTTAACCACTAACACCTTGTTCCAGAGTTTTAGAAAAATAAATAAATAAAATAAAATAAAATAAGAGAAAAAAAAAAGATAAATGAAAGGGAAAGAAATTGCATTTTGGTGTTCCTAGGTTGAAATTGGAAAGGGAAAATGAATATTCATTTCTCTTCAAATCTTTCCCAATTGGAAGGAGAGTTAGGAAGAAAAGTTATTCTTCTACTTATTTGCATTTCATTCCATTAAAAACTCAGGAACATCAATTTTCTTTTTTATTATTTTCTTCTCACTTCCATCCATTTCCCTTCATTTCTCTTCTTAAGTTGGACTTAATAATAATGTTTAAGTTCTCATCGCAGGGGCATTGAGATCAATTTTTATGAGTTTAAAGTGACATGTTTTTTTATTGGTAAAAAAACACAACTTGAAGAGCTCATATGTTTTTACACGAAGGATCAACCGATATCTTAGAGGGGTTTACAAGGACCAAGAGCGTTCAAAAGTAGAATTACCATAACTTCACTACCATTACACTTCAATTCATAATATAGTGAAAGATTAGGAAATTCACAACTTAATAACCACATTTACACCCTAATAACTACTACTATAATTGTTAGTAAAACCACTAACAACCCTATAACAATCTGCAACGTTTCCATCATATGTATATGATCTAGGTGCACTGGCTGCTTCTTAAAGATTTCATATCTTCTTTATGATCACATACACATAAGATTTCAAACCATTTTGAAAAAATGGTAATAAGTTTTAGGATCCGAAAAATAAATATATCTTTGTGTCAAAATTAGAGCTTGTAAGAGAAATTATATAATATTTACTTGGAAATTAGGCAACCTCAAAATCTTATTCCCAAGTTGTTCGTTGTTCTTGAAGTGAAAATTATGCTGGATTAAGGTGTCTAAGGTCTTAAATAAATAGGTATATTTGAGTGAATATGTAACACCAGTTCCAAGTATATAGTTCCCTTGTGTTTTTTGGCAAGTAATTAAAGGCTTAAATATAAAGTTTTGGTTGGCCACAACATGGTGGAGGAAGGCACCATGGCGTGGCTTCGCCTGTTAAGAAATGCACATTTTGGTGCGCGCTATGGAATGACAAGGTTCTGGTCACGACATGGTAGTTGTTTTATACTAAACCCTAATTTTCAGTGTTTGTGCCCCTATTTAAGGGATGTGATGGCTAGGGTTTGCACACCCTCATCCTCCATCACCTCCCTTTCATCCCAAAACAAACCCTGGCCTCCATTTGTGTGTTCTTGAAGCTTAAGTAGTGATTTTTGGTGTTTTGAAGGAGAAAAATGTGTTCCTTGAGCATAGATCTAGCAAAAAAGTTCCCTCACCACCTCATTACATATATTTTGGACCATTGTAAGTCCTAAAGTTCCAATATTTGTGTGATATGCCTCTAGATCTAGGTTTTTATGCATTTTCTCCATGTTTGGGAGAGTTTGAGTGGATAGACTCCATAAAGTTAGCAACTTTATGGACCCTTGAGGTCCCTTTAAGGTTTAGGTTTCTAGATTTGAATAATGGTTGAGTCTTGGTTCGATGCATGAGGTTTTGACCTCAATTTCACCATTTTCGACCTAACCAAGTTCAAGACATGCATTGTACATGCATGTCCATAAAGAGGGGGTATTTACAAAGCTTATGGACGTTAGGAAGCTTTTTGGAAGATACGAGAGTGTGGGTTAAGGGATTAAAGGCTTAATCCATTAAGTTGTCCAGAAGCAGTTCCCACGGTGCAGCATCATGCTCACCATGTTGTGGATGAGGGGTTTATTCACAATTGATTTGTTTGGGTTACTGTCACGGCGTGGTTGCATGCTTGCCAGGACGTGGTGGTTGGTCGGGTCGCGATTGTTTTGACGTGGAGCTGCCACGACGTGGCCAGTGGGTGGCCATGACGTGGTGGCTAGCTATTGACCTTGGCCGTTGACTTTTGGCCAACTTGAGGGTTTTTGGGTTGTAGATTGAGGATTGGTCCTTGTTTGTTGTATAGGTGACTCGTAGTACAAGTTCTTAGATTTGTAGGAGTTATATTGTTTATTTGCTAGACTACGAGGTGAGTTTTCTCACTATACTTTGTACTGCAATATATATCCTTATGTATAGGATGTTGGTACGTTGTAGTGATATGTTAGATTGGTTTATTTATATGATTACTTGTGTTTGATGGTTGTTGTTTATTTGTTTGCATATGTCGACATATTATAGTTGGGTTGAGGCGGTCTTGCTTTGTGTTGTAGGCTAAGATACACAGATTGTCCAGGTGTACTGTAGGCCTTGCGAGGTGGTCCAATTATACTATAGGCCCCGAGGGTGTAACGACCCAAAAATCATGACATATTTTTTTGTTTTTAGATTAATAAATCGTTAATACATATTTTTCCCATAAAACCAAGGTAAACAAGTTCTAACAAAACATCATTACTCCAAAGTAATTCACAGAATGCGGAAACATGTGGTGTGTGCACTGCAATCATCCCGAGCCCTTCCATTTGAAAAATGGAGTACCTGGAACATAAACTAAAAACCGTAAGCACAAAGCTTAGTGAGTTCCTCAATATACCATATAATATACAACCACAGATTATCATGCAACATACATACATATAGTCGCCATGGGCTCCCCCCATGGTCTTTATCTGGAATGTTATGGGCTCCCCCATGGTCTTTATCTGGAATGCTATGGGCTCCCTCCATGGTCTGACATCCAAGTGCCATAGGTAACCTCGGGGTCTTCCATGAAAGTATCACAAAGACAACTAGCATACCACATAATACATAATGGGCCAGCATTGGTGCCTTCGACCCATGGATATATTCAGAAGACTCACCTCAATCGCTACGCGAATAATCCTACACCGTCGCCGCTGCTGCGAACCAGCTCCCGAATTAAGCCAAACAACCCAACACCATAATCAATAACTAAACAAGGCTAAACCCTAGCATTAGGCCCACAGATGGCCCAACTATCCAGACCCACTAATGACCCAAACCCATTAGGCCCACCAAGGCCCAAAACCAAAAGATCCACAAAGGGCAACTATTGGCCCGATTTTCCAAATTGGGCCCAACCCCCATATGGTCCTTATCCTAAAGCCCAATAATTTCCTTAGTCACAAAAAGTTGATCTCAGATGGCCCAAAAGGCTCAAAGCAACAAGGTGGCCCAAAGATACGAAGCCCAAAGCACAACAAGCCCAAGCCCAAGCCCAACTGAACGCCGTACGTTGGGCGTACGTTCAGCTACGCTAGGCGTACACGGTGAATCCAGATCGTGACCAAAACAAGGTACGTTGGGCGTACCATCAGTTACGCGAGGCGTAGCTCGACTCATTCCAAAACTAATTTTCTAACTTAACCACTTAAGCCCTTTGCACCCAAACTTCAGGGAACCTTAAAATAAAGCTTTTAATGCATAAAGTTGGCACCTTTATGCATTTGCTTGACTTACTGGGACCCAAAAACCATCTTAATCCATTAAGACCCATTATAATCCAACTAGAACATGCATGGACCATTCTTAAACATCAAGCAAACATTTTTATGAACTAACAACATCAGAAGAGGCAAGATCTATCACCCCAAGCTCCTGGAGTGGGTCAAACTCACAAGGAGAACTTAATACACCATAAAAGCCCTTAATCTTGCCCTAAACTCAAACTAGTATAAGAAGAAGTCATGATAAGAACTTTTTATCTCTTGAAGCTTCCCAAGAGTGTGAAGATTCTGGATCTAAAACCCCAAGGCTACACCAAGCTTGATCAACAAGATCCACTTCCTTGAAATAACACTAAGAACCCTTCAAAATCACCTCCAAGCTCAAGAATGCACCACTAAGGGGATTAGGGTTCGAAATGAGGCTCTAAGATCAGTGGAGGCTAAGAAATGAGAGAACCTTGACCTTATAAGGGTGTTTAAATAGTGCCCAAACCCTAAAAATTAGGGTTTGGCACTCTCCTCATTACGTTGGACGTACCTCCAGCTTACGTTGGGCGTACTCACCTAGGAACGTGCCACTCAACATGCACGCATGGGACTGATTCACCAATCTTTCCCATTAGGGGTTATTTCTGCCAAAAAACTTCAAATTGCCATAACTTCCTCATCGTAGATTCGTTTCCAATGAACTTTATATCCAAAGAAAGGTGTCGAGAAGCCCTGTGCTTCTAACAACACACCATAGCCTTAAAACTTCCCGAACCAAAAACCAAATTTCAAAAAGGACCGAGTTATCAAATTACGACTATACCCTTGGACTTCGAAAACACCATCGAACACTAAGATCACTTAAACCATAACACTCACATCCTAAAAGGGCAAAATCCTTCATTCCCTAAGGCCTTAAGCCTCATGACAACTGATGATTGGGCCACAATCCTAAATAATGAAGTAAATCTAAAACCGAGTGTTACAGAAGGGTGGTCAAGTTAGAATGTAGGCTCAAAAGAGCAGTCTATGTATATTTAGGGGTGTAAACGAGCCGAGTCGAGCCCGAGCCTGACCAAGCTCGAGCTCGGCTCGTTTAATTTTGAGGGAGATCGAGCTCGAGCTTGATTCGAGACTTAAAATGAAGCTCGAGCTCGACTCGTGAACAATTTAGTGGGCTTGCGAGCCTAATCGAGCCTAAACGAACCTCTATGTATGTATATATATATATATATATATATATATATATATATATATATGTGTGTGTGTGTGTGTGTATGTATGTATGTATGTATGTATTTATGTATATATATATATATATATATATATATATAGGCTCGTTTAAGCTCGTTTATGCTCGCGAACCCATTAATTGAAGCTCAGCTCAAGCTCGTTTAATAAACGAGCCTCATGTTTAGGCTCGAGCTCGGCTTAGGCTCATTTAATTCGATCTCGAGTCGAGCTTTTAACGAGTCGATCCCGAGTAGCTCACGAGTAGCTCGGCTCACTTACACCCCTAGGTATATTGTTGGCCTTGAGAGGCGGTCCAGTCAAACTTTAGGCTAATGTGTGCATGTATTGTATGTGTATTGTTGTGTGGGGTATTTTGGGGGAAATTAGTAAGCTTTGGCTAATAGATGTAGATTTAAATGTTTTAGGTACTTCAGAGGATCGAGGGAAGGTGAAGGCGTGATCGTACACATCATCATGTTGATGTTTACTAGAGAGATGTCATTATTACTTTGGTTTTTATGATTATGTTTTGAAACATTGATTGTGATACTTTATGGTTTTTATGGAAATATCTTTTGAAAATGAAAATTTATTACTATGGTTTTTGGGACGTCACAAAATAATATTAAATCCCTTTTTGGGTTGCCATCATAAGCAAAAAATAGCTTGGATTGATACTAAGAGAGAAAAAAATGATTATTAATATATATTATATCATTAATATATTAATTATAAATACTAAATAATTAATTAAGAATTAATCAGAATTAATTTAATTAATGGTTCTTGATTAATTAGAATTAGTTAAAGGTACAAAGGTTAGAATGTAATTTTACAATAGTTGAACAAGGGAGACATTCTAGAACCTCCCTATGGGGAACGGTTTTGGAGCCATTTTCTAGGGTTTCTTGAAGTTTCAATTTTTTGATATGATTAAAATATTATTATTTTAAATTCAAATCACGGTTTCCTATAGCTATAAATAGGGACCTTAAGAAGGCTTGAAAAGCCTGCATATTTCGTAAGGAATTTTCAAATAATCCTGTAACATCCCAAAAACCATGATAAATGTTTTCTTTTCATTTTATAAAACATTTCCACAAAACCATAAGATATAAACCATTTTTTTCAAATTAAATCCTTAGAATCAGAGTATCAAAAATCTCTCAAAACATAAATCAACAGGGGGATGTGTACGATCATTTCTTTTCCTTTCCTCGATCATCGGATGTACCTAAAACCATGGAAACCAACAATTTTAATCCAAAGCATAGTGAGTTCCCCCAAAATATCCCACACGACAATACATATACAAGTATGCACACTGTGTCCATAGTCATCAAACTAGATTAACCTCGGGTCCACAATCATCATAATGGATTACCTTCGGCCCACAGTCATCAGACTGGATTGCCCCAGTCCACAGTCATCGGGCTGGATTATCCTGGGTTTGTTGGCTTACATCACAAAGCAGTAAAGCCTCAACCCAACCGCACTATGTCGACATATGCAAACAATAATCAATAACCAACAAGTACATGTAATCATACATATCTACCAATCTAACAGATCACTATATCATAGCAACATCCTAACACAAGGATACATGGCACAATCTAGCGGCCGATAATGGTGCCTTCGACCCACGAGTATAGTGAGACAACTCACATCGTAGAATTGGAGAAGCACAACAACGCTCTAACTCCTTGTACTGATCAATTCCTCGAACCAACCAACACCCAGAACATATAAATCCTCAATTAACATCCAATTTCCTCCAAGTTTAACCCAAGGTCAAAACTAGTCAAAAGTCAACGGTCAAAGGCCCATAAAGTCAACGATCAACTTAGTCAAATTGAATGTCACGTTGTGACCATTCTGCAGTCACGTCATGGGGATGAAAAGACAAAAAAATTGTGATTTTGGGCACCCTCACGCCATGACACATCCTATTTCACGTCGTGACTTCTGGTCAGAAGGCCAAAATTTTCATTAAGCGCCTCATGTCTTCAGGCCAAGGCCCATAACATGAGAGCTAATTCCTAAATAACTTCATAATGGATAAAGTTTCCCACTTTATCTGTTAGGATGGTCCAAGCAACCAAGATATAGTCTTTAAATCTCAAAGGTCCTAAGAATACGTCTTTCTTAAATTAATCCATTAAGTCCAAGTCTCCAACCTTTAGATCTGAATCAACATGATGTTTAGATGGATAAAGTTTCCACAAATGGATGTTAAATCTGCTTTCATTAATGGAAAATTGACTGAGGATGTTTACATCGTTCATACAAAAGATTTTAAACATGCCAAATTCCCTAATAATGTGTGCAAACTTGAGAAGTCTATCTATGGACTTAAACAAGCATCTCGTAGCTAGAATCTTTGCTTCCATGAAAAGGTCAAAGAGTTTGGATTTTATAGAAGTGAGGATGAGTATTACATGTATGTCAAAGCTAGTGGGAGTATAGTAAACTTTCTACTTTTGTATGTTGATGACACACTCCTTATAGGAAACAATGTTCCAACTTTGCAAGAAGTGAAGTCTTGGCTTGGGAAATGTTTCACTATGAAGGATCTAGGAGAGGCTACATACATTCTAGGAATAAGTATTTATAGACACATGCAAAGACAATTGCTTGGACTTAGTCAAAGTACTTACTTGGATAAAGTATTGAAACAGTTAAATATGGAGAATTCCAGGAAAGGGTATTTACGTATGCATCATACTATGAAATTGAGAAAGGCTCAATGTCCTAGTAGTGATAAGGAAATAGATACAATGAATCGAGTCTCATACGCTTTGGCTATAGGATTGATCATGAATGCTTTGACGTGTACTCGACCTGATGTGGCTTATGCTCTGAGCATGGTTAGCAGATATTAGGGAAACCATGACATGACTCATTGGACAATAGTGAAAAATATACTTAAGTATTTGTGAAAAACAAAAGATATGATCTATGTATTTGGTGGAAAAGATGAAATTAAGGTGAGTGGTTATAGTGACGTCAATTTTCAAACAGATCGAGATAATAGTTATTCGTAATCAGGCTGGGTTTTTCTATTGAATGATGTATCGGTACCTTGGAAGAGTTCCAAGCAGCAGACGGTGGCTGATTCTACTTATGAATCAGAGTACATCGCAACAAGCGAGACAGTAAATGAAGCAACATGGTTGAAGAATTTCATTGGAGACCTTATAGTTGTTCCATCAATCCAAGAGCCCATTGAGATTTTCTACGACAACAAAGGTGCGATTTCTTTGACCAAAGAACCAAAGGATAATGGTAGATCGAGGCACATCGAAAGAAAATACCATTACATCTAACATCACGTTGAAGAAGGAAAAATCATGGTGAATCATGTATCATTAGAAGAGAATCCTGATGATCCTATCACAAAGGGTTAAAGCAAGATCAAACACTTTGAGCATGCTAGGAGCATTAAGTTAAGAGATGATATTAGATTCTAGATTTTAGTAGTTAGTTCATAATTTTGAAACAATGTAACAATGATAAATTATAATCGAATGGTGATTAAGTAATAGAGATTTATTTATGTTCAAAGTGTGTGATACCATCAGACAAATAATTTATTCTTTTGTTTCACTTTGCATGTTTTACTTCCTAAATATGAATTATCTGAAATGCTACATTCAGTCATACTTCTAGGGAGTTGGTATGGATTAAAGACGGTTATGGAATATGTGTAGATTGTCCATGGTGATTGGACATTTCACATGACTTGCTGCAATATTCATAAGTACTTAGAAAATGGAGATTTTGAATATTAGTTAAACCCACACTTAGAGATTACTTAATGGAATCAATCACAAGTAATTCTAAGACGATAATATCTTATATTCATGAAACGAAGATATATAAGTCATAATTTACAAATATGTTGTACATTAGTTTGCATCAACACATCCGTAACTGGATGTTATAAAATGTATTTCCATGTATAGCATGATAAATAAAATGTATGTGTAACATCCCGAATGAGGTAAAATTATATTCTTCAATCTTTTCTTAATATATCAAAATTAGTCCCTATATGTGAAAGGTTGACAAGTCGGTACGCGGGGGGTACGCATGAGTACGCGCAACGTACTCGAGCATCATGCAGGATTGCGGAGGTAAACTAGTACGCTAGGCGTACTCCTTGGTATGGTGGGCATACTAGGCTCAGGTGTAAACCCTAATTCTTTTGTACCCATTAAATAGAACATGATGGTGTCATTTTTACCCACCCATACTAGCCTCTAACCCTCTCTAAAACCCTAATTTCGTTTGTGTGGCTTGTGAATGTGATTTTGCAAGTTTTGAGTGATTCTTGACCCTTGTAGTTGAAAAAGAAGATTAGAGAAGAAGAAGGTGCCATTGAGCTTAGAGATCCAGAAACCTCCCACCTTTGTGCATCATTTTCAGGTATAAAGCTTACACCTTGGCTAGTATTCTTCTAGATCTCTTTAGTGTAGGTTTTATGAGCTTAAGTCCCCAAAGTTTGGACCTTCTTGAGTATGAGACTCTCCAGAGAGTTTAAGTTGTCCTTTTTTGTATCTTTGGGCTTCTAGGTTGATAAAAATGCTTGTTTGATCTTTCCTTTACCCCCATGCATGAGTAAAGTACCTTGGAATGGATGAAATGATGTTTTAGCCTCTCCTAGCCATGCAAAGGCTTAAATCCCACGACTTTATGGATTAAGAGGTCTTAAATTAGTCAAATCTATAGATGGAGTGGTGGTCTTAACGGATTAAGACCAAAAAGTAAGGAAATGGGAGTTCTTGGAGTACGTCGTGCGTACTCTAGACCTGGCAAACGTGTCATGTCGTGTCGAGTTCGTGTCGTGTCAAGACATTAAATGGGTTGAGAGTGCTTGACCCTAACCCGACTCGTTTAATTATCGTGTCGTGTCATGTCAACCCGTTTATTTTTCGTGTCGGATTTCGGGTTAAGGTTTAAACCTTATAAATATGTTGTGTCATGTCGGATTGAAACATTTTAAAGGTTGAAAAGTACGAGTCATGGAGGAAAGAAAATGAAAAAGTGAAATGTTGGAGTTGGGAGGTGGAACGGAAAAAAATTATACTCCTTCTGTCCCATATTTATTGCTCATTTTTTATTTTTGAAGTTTTTATTTTTCTACTTTGACCTTAAATATTTTTATTTGTGTTATAAATTACTTGATAAAACTTAAAACATAGAAAAGACATTTAATACACAATCCATTCATATCTTTTGCATTAAGTGTTATATATCAAAAACAAAAATATTTAAGGTCAAATTTGAAGAATAAGGACTTCAAAAGTCAAAATTGGTCAATAAATATGGGACGAAGGTAGTAGTAAGTTTAGAAAGCAAAATGGAAAGAGTTAGAGTCAAGAAGCAAATGAGATAGGTAGTGAGGAGGAGTAAAATTAAGTCACTTTGAAATTTTTAATTTTACTTTTAGTTCTTGAATTTGGGTCACTACAAATGTATAATATTGGAAATATTTATAAATATATATATATATATATATATATATATATATATATATATATATAATTAAATGGGTCATCTTCGAGTTGGAAGTCTTGACCCTAACCCTACCTGTTTAATTATCGTGTCGTGTCGTGTCAACCCGTGTACATAAACGGGTTGAAATCTTTGACCCTAACTTGCTAACTTCGTGTCGGGTCGTCGTGTCGTACCAGATTTGCCTGGTCTACCCTACTCCCAGTTACGCGTAGCGTAGCTTGATGATGCCTCATTGCATGCTTAGTCAGGTTGTACGCCCATCGTTAGGGGTAGTACACCCAACGTACTCACTGGGTGTTGACTTTCTTTTGACTTTTGCTGATTTTGACTTTTGGTCAAAGTTTAGGGTTTTGGACCTAAGGAGGGGCAAAATGGTCCTTTTTGTCCTTAGTAGTTTTAATTGTGGACTTTGGACTCGTGAGTGGTTTGTACCTTGATCTAATTAAGGTTAATTATTTTGTTAGCTAGGCGGAGTCTAGATCCGGCAGTTCGAGTGCAAGGTTTTCGTGTCATGAGTATCAGGTGAGTCTCCTCACTTACTCTTACATGTATGGTAGGATAGATATAATATTATGATCACCTGGGTCTAACAGTTATGTTATGTTATCTATTGATATGATATTTGTCTATGACTGGGGCTGCTGATAGCCAACTGGGGGTTGCGGATAACCTTATGAGCATGTTGTTAGCTCACTGGGACCGCTATTTGTCCCAGGGTTGCAGATAACCCATATATGCTTACTTATGTCATGTTATATGTGGCATCTTGGGGAACTCACTAAGTTTTGTGCTTATAGTTGTTGATTTGTATGTGGCAGGTACTTCACAGGACCGCAGGAAGGCGAATGGCTGGTTGTACGCATGCACTGGGAATTTAATATTGGGATATGATCTATTATGCACTTTAATAACTATGACATTTGTGTTTTGAGATGGCTTTTAATTTATCTGGTTGTGAAACTATGTTTTTGGAGGTTTTAAAAATGAAAATTTTGGTCTAAAATTTGAGGTGTTACAATTTGGTATCAGAGCCCTGTTTTGAGGGATTTGGATGAACCTTTTTGGTGATTCCAAACTCAAACTAAGGGTTTGAACATTTTTAAGAACTTAACAAGGAATGAAGACTTTTTACAAGAGGAAAAACCCAGAGAAGCGGTGTGTACAATCGACCAGCGCTTGAGTGGCAATTTCCGAAAATACCTCATTTTCATTTTATTATTGCAGAGCAGACATGTTGTATTATGAGAAAATAGGATTGCATGCTAGCTAGGTGTAGGCAAAGGAATCTTGCTGAAACAGTATAAATGTTGTCTGATTAATGATGCCTTAGCCTAGGAATTCATTCCTTATGGGATCAAATCTGCCTTAATTATTTGTTTGGCGTATGCTTTATAGTTGTACATAGATAGGATTTTATAGCTTTAGAATGCCCGATTTAGCCTTTCTTACCGTTCCTTGTTTAGTTGTGGGTTTGAGGTAGGATCATTTATTCCAATATCTATCGAGTCTCGTACTATGTACAATTGGCATACGCGAGGCAAATGGTGAGGGCATCAGAGATCCCGTGAGGTAGAGCAGTGCTGGGAGTGGTCTAGAACTTGTATCTAGACGTACGTTTGAGGTTCTCAGGAACCAGTAGGGCAAGTCCATATCTGATATGAGGAGGTAGATTTGTTGGGGTCTCGAGGGTACGATCCGAGACAAATACAGATTGGTGTGGAAGGAAGTATTGGGCCCATACTACTGAAAGCATCAGATCCGTACGCGGCTCAGAAAATAACCTCGAGGGACTAGCAAGCTTGTAGGGGTGTGAGAGTCGATATATGTGTTTAGCTTGTGCTGATGATTTTCTTATGCATTTCAGTATGGTGGTTACCCGAGGTTCAGGCTCCAGCGACCCTAAGAGGCCGAGTGCCAGTGATGATGAGATTCACGGGATTGTTGTCGTAGAGGTGGTCGCGGCAATCCAAGAGGCTATCTCGAAGATGTTTGGGTCTGTTAAGACCACACTGATTGAGACCTTTGGTGAGCATTATGCCGCTGCCGCAGCCACCACATATCTCACTGTTGCGAGACCGTAGGGGGGGGGGTGATTCGTTGTGGTATCAGAAGTTCACCAACACGAAGCCTCCCGAGTTTGATGGGACACGGGATATGATTGCTGCTATGAGATGGATCTCTGATGTTGACGGATGTTTCGATACCTGCTCCTGTCCGGAGAATTTGAGGGTTCGGTTCGTATTGAACCTGCTTCGCTTGGGAGCGAAGGACTGGTGGAAGTTTGTGACCGCTGACTACACGCCTACAGAGCATATTGTGATGACTTGGGAGAGGTTTACTTCGATGTTCAGGGATGAGTTTGTACCCACAGTTGAGCGGGAAACGTTAGACCAAGAGTTCCTGTCTCTCAGGCAGAAAACAGAGACAGTGACTAAGATCACTAGGATGTTTCATGAGAGGGATTTGTTTTGACCTGAGCAAGTATCGACGGATCAGGCTCGTGCGGTGCAGTATTTAAGTGTTATGAGGAGGGATATTAGGGAGTTTGTGGCGAACACCACATATAGGACATTGGCTGAGCTGTAGACCAATGCCAGGAGGAGAGAGATCGAGTTGGAGACTCAGGCTAGGGAGGAGAGGGAGGCCCAGGGTAGGGACAGGAGGCCAGTATAGTCGCAACCGTCAACTAAGTGGGCTAAGCCCGCTGATTAGATATCTGGAGGCAAGAAGGGTCGCACTTGCGGGAAGTGCGACAAGGATCACGAAGGACCATGTCGGTCCGGGTCGGCTTGCTACCTGTGTGGCAAGGATGGACATATGGCTAGGGAATGCCCCAATGGATTTCGAGTTTGTTTCAACTGCAACCAGATGGGCCACGTGAAGGCCGATTATCCACAGCTTGCATCCAGGGCGGTTGAGACTCCCGCCCCAGCGACACTGCATATTACCGATGGGCGACAGGGGAAGGCATAGGCACCAAGGGCTCGGGACAGAGCTTTTCAGTTGACAGCAGAAGAGGACCGTGGAGCTCTAGATTTCATGGCTAGTATGTATCCCTTATATTTCTGTTGATTTATTTATGTTACTTATATTGTCAATTGTGTAGGTACGTTCCTTGTAAATTTTGTGCCTGCGCTTATGCCATTTGACTCGGGTGCAAGTCGGTCTTTTGTGTCATCATCTTTTAGTCACAGTTTTAGTATTCAACGAGAGGCCTTGAGCAGGCCTTTGAGGGTCTCGATAACGGATGAGCGTCCTGTCTCAGCTACAAATGTCTATCGAGGTTGTTTGCTAGAGTTTTTCAGTGTTGGATATCTGATTGATCTCATCCCTATGTCGATGGGGGATGTTTGTGTGATCGTGGGTATGGATTGGTTGAGTTGGTTTGGGGCTCTGATCGACTACGAACGCCAGATAGTGATAGTTCGGGATCATAGTGGGGGAGTGCTGACTATCTATGGCAAGGGTACTAGATTGGGATCAACCTTCTATTATACCGTCATGGAAAGGCAGAGTTTATGGAATGGGTGTATGGGTTTTCTGGCATATGTGGTGGATACTCGGGATGAGAAGAAGGGATCAAATTATGTTTCTGATGTTCCGGTGGTATGTGATTTTCCTGATGTTTTCCCGAGGAGTTACCGGGTGTACCTCCTGAGAGGCAGGTGGAGTTCCGGATCGATCTGATTTCGGGCGTGGTGCTGATCGCCAAGGCACCATACCGTCTTGCACCTCTTGAGATGCGGGAATTATCCTCTCAAATGCAGGAGCTACTGGGGAAAGGGTTCATTAGACTGAGAAGTTCTCTGTGGGGAGCTCCGTTCCTTTTCATTAGGAAGAAGGAAGGTTCACACTAGATGTGCATTAATTATTAAGAACTGAACAAGTTGATGGTGAAAAACCGCTACCCTTTGCCGAGGATTGATGATATTTTTGACCAGCTTCAGGGGGGGGTCTTGGTTTTCCAAGATTGATTTGAGGTTCGACTATCATCAGATGAGGGTACGGGAAGAGGATATTCAGAAGACGGACTTTCAAAATCGTTATGGTCATTACGATTTTGTGGTGATGCCTTTTGGGCTCACCAACGCACCGGCAGCGTTCATGAACCTCATGAACCGGGTGTGTAGGCCCATGTTAGATCGATCAATGATTGTTTTTATTGATGACATTCTGGTATATTCAAAGACTAGGGAACATCATGAGGAGTATTTGCGAGAGATTCTTGGGGTTTTGAGGATGGAGAGGCTTTAAGCCAAATTTCTCCTAGTGTGTTTTCTGGTTGAGAGAGGTTCAGTTTTTGGGACACATCGTCAATCAGAGCAGTATTTTGGTCGACCCAGCCAAAATTGAGGCGGTGATGCAGTGGGAGGTGTCGAGATCTCCAACCGAGATTCGAAGATTCTTTGGTTTGGCAGGCTATTATCGGAGGTTCATCAGAGATTTTTCCAAGATTGTTGTACCTCTCACCAAGTTGACCAGGAAAGATGTTGCCTTTAGTTGGGGGCCTGAGCAGCAGGCATCATTTGAGACTCTACAACAAAGGTTGTTCGAGGCCCCAGTGCTTCTCCTCCCGGAAAGAGTTAAGGATTTCATAGTCTATTGTGATGCATCCATTGCGGGATTCGGTGATGTGTTGATGCAGAGAGGGCATGTGATAGCCTACTCTTTGAGGCAGTTGAAGCCTCACAAGGCGAGCTACCTACTCATGATTTGGAGTTAGGATGGTGCTTTTCGCTCTCAAGATTTGGTGCCACTCTCTCTATGGTGTTATGTGTACCACCTACACGGACCATAAGAGACTGAGATACCTTATGGATCAACCTAATTTGAATATGAGGCAGAGGAGATGGTTGGACGTAGCGAAGGACTACGATTGTGAGATCTTGTATCATCCAGGAAAGGCTAATGTGGTGGCCGATGCCTTGAGACGGAGGGCAGCGAGTACCCCGATGCGAGATGTATGTATGAGGATGACAATGATGACTTCAGTTTTATAAATCATCAAGGAAGCATAGTCGGATGCCATAAAAGAAGAAAACCATAAGAGTAAGTGGGTGATTGGTCAGGTTTTGGCATTTGATATGGACAATAGAGGGCTTTTGACTCTCCATGGGTGGGTATGGATGTCGTATGCGAGTGGGGCCCGACGGATTTTGATGGAAGAGGCCCAGAAATTGAGATTCTCTATCCACCCGGGGCCACAAAGATGTATCTTGACTTGAAGCATAATTATTGGCGACCATGTATGAAGAGAGATGTGGCATGGTTTTTGGAGAGATGCCTGACATGCCGAAAGGACAAGGCAGAGCACCAACGCCCTGATGGCAAGTTGCAGCCTCTGGAGGTTCCCCTATGGAAGTGGGAACAGATTACTATGGATTTCATTACCAAGCTACTGAGGACTGCGAGGGGTGTTGACACTATCTGGGTGATAGTGGATCATTTGAACGAAGAGTTCTCACTTCTTAGCCATTAGTGAGAACTCTTCTATGGAGAAGTTGGCAGAGATATATGTTCGTGAGGTGGTGGCTCGACATGGGGTGCCGACATCTATTGTGTCTGACCGGGATGTACACTTTACTTCTAGGTTCTGGAAGAGATTCCATGAGCAGTTGGGTACCCGACTACACTTTAGCACCGCGTACCATCCATAGACAGACGGGTAGATCGAGCGGACGATTCAAACACTCGAGGATATGCTGCGTGTATGCGTTATTGATTTTGGTAGGAGTTGGGACTCCTATCTTCATTTGGCTGAGTTCTCTTATAATAACAACCATCATGCCAGTATCAGTATGACCCTGTTCGAGCGTCTTTATGGTCGGAGGTATCGAACTCCTATTTGTTGGGGCGAAGTGGGGCAGAGGGTCATGGGGAGCAAGGAAGTCGTGCTCAAGAGGACTGAGCTTATACAACAGGTTCGTTAGAGACTTTTGACGATACATAGCCGTCAAAAGAGTTATGTGGATCGGAGACGCTTTGAGTTAGAGTTTCAGGTAGGGATTTTGTGCTCCTAAAGGTGTCACCCTGGAAGGGTGTTATCCACTTCAGGAAGCGGGGCAAGCTGGGCCCCAGATTTATTGGTCCTTTACGAGTGTTGGCTCGTGTGGTAAGGTGGCTTACCGGTTGGATCTACCAGAAGAGTTGAGTCAGATCCATGATACCTTCCATGTATCCTAACTGAGGAAGTGTATAGCCGATGAGGCAGCTGTGGTCCCCTTGGAGGACATTCGGGTCGATGATCGCCTGAATTATGTGGAGAAGCCTGTAGCCATCTTGGATCGTAAAGTGAAAACCTTGAGGAACAAGGTCGTGAACTTGGTCAAAGTTCATTGGCAACACCGTAGAGGTTCAGAGTGGACATGGGAACCAGAGTCCGAGATGCGTGAGCAGTATTCTAAGCTGTTTCCAGAGGATGACTTCGAGGGCGAAGTCTGATTTTAGTGGGGGAGAATTGTAACATTCCGAATGAGTTACACTTATCGTTCTTTAATCTTTCCTTAATATGTCAAAATTAATCCCTTTATGTGAAAGGTTGGCAAGTCAGTACGTGGGGCGTACGCATGAGTATGCGCAATATACTAATGCACCATCTAGGATCGTAGAGGTCACCTAGTACGTTGGGCGTACCCCATAGTACGGTAGGCGTACTAGGCTCATATTCAAAACCTATTATTATTTTGTCCCCTTTAAATAAAACATGATCATCTCATTCCTAGCCACCCTTATCAGCCTCCAACCCTCTCTAAAACCTTAATTTCGTGTGTGTGGCTTGGGAGTGTGATTTTGCAAGTTTTGAGTTGTCACACCCCCGAACCGAGAAAACGGCAGAAATGTCTGTGGGTGGATGACGTCATGTACAATGTCATATCAATTGAATAATAGAGATCAAAGCATTACAACCATCATATTGATAATTTAATATTTAAATTGAGTTCGATTCATTGTTTGACTCTGAAAACATACGACAAAAATATAAGACGTAACATTATTACGTACATTCCGTCTTCACAAAACTTGTGCGAGTACCTGACTACTGATTTCGTGAGAATACAAGTGGTTGTTAAAAAAGTGTCAACATTTAAGTTGATGAGTTCATAAGCATTTTGTATGAGAAATATATGCCATTGTTCCTTGAAAATGATAGTGTGTTCTTCTAGAAAATCCAATATTTTCTTTTATAGTGAATTCTAGTCTTAGGAACCCTAAGACTGAAAATGTATAAGTATTAGTGTACTCTGAAATAACATAATGTAGTTTTATATCTATAAATCCATTTGAATTCATGTTTCTAGAAATGTAAATTTTATTGTACTGAAAATAGTGTAATGCAGTTTTATATCTTTATAAAGCCATTTGAATGCATGTTTCCAGAAATGTAAATTGTATTGTACTGAAAATATTGTAATGCAGTTTTATCTAAATAAAACCATTTGAATGTATGTATGTAAACCAAACGTATTGTTAATACCCCTTGTGAGTTTTATAACCATGCTAGCGACTAACGACTAGTGAATAGTAGCCTGTTATGACGTTTCTTCAGGCGTCGGAATGGTATGACATTTTTCACCCTAGACCTGCCGGTCTAACTATAACTAACAGTTTAGGTGCGGGATTGTCAGTCCTGTATAGATCTATACAGAAGTGTCACACTCTCTTACGGGAGATTCTGGTTATAATACAGTACTTTAGTATGTACTCTGGTAAGTACCGTGAAGATAGTGTCTCACAAAGCCATATTAACGGTCTATGTGTAGTATAATGAAATCCCCTTTTCTTGTATTTTTATGTATTACTTTTCATAGTGTTTACATAGCGTAAAAAAATAATTATTTATGTTTCCCCAACAGGGTAAAATAGTGTGAATGTTCCATAAACTATACCTATTATAGTTTATATAAATGTTTCGTTGAAATAGTGAATCCTTTGTATGCTATTATCAATTTTTACCTTGATAATAAAATGAACTGAAATAATAATTATATATATGTTTATATAATTATACCCTTTTTGCTTAACATGTTACAAAAGGGTTAAAGTTTTATTGTAATCAAATGCGTACCCATATGTATATTTATATTTCGTGAAAATATCAATGTAATGGTTTGTATATTAACACAAGTTTTCTTGTGTTTTACTTGTATTCCCCCTAAAATATAGAAAATCGTGGAAAACATAGGGGTATGAACTCACATCGGGTGTGTTCTTGGCTGGATAACGAAGCGAATGTGATAATCTTCAAGATAGATTACTTGAAAGTGGTCGTAATCCTAATAGTATTTAACACGTAATAATGTGTGTAAATTAGTTAACTATCAAGAACACAAAGTAAAAAAACACTAGATAAGTTTAGGAACTTACCAAAATTTCCTAAGAATTATTTTGAAGAATTGTTTCATGGGTAAGTTTGAATGAGTTCCTGGGTAAACTGTTGAAGATGTGAAGGTGTTCTTGAAGGTGTATGAAGATTTGAAGATACCGAACTCGTTTTTGAGAGAAAATAGGGAAGTTTTTTCAAGTGTATATGAGGAAATGAGGAGTGATTTCGGTTATGCATATATATATATATATATATATATGGGAGTAAAATTGATGTGATATATGCATTGGAATGTGTATTTTATTACATTGGAAGAAGTGCCAGCAGATAAGGTGGGTGATTTCGGCCTATCCCCACCGAAATCACCTTGATTTTGGTCCAAAAATCCCATCGAGAACCAAGGTCTTCGGTCTCGCGTGATCTCCGTCCAAAGAGATTTCGGTCAAGGGTTCTCGGTCTAAAAGTGTTCTCGGCCAAAGTGTCACACCCCAAAACCGATAACGACGGAATACGTTTCAGGGTAGAGGACGTCATGTACAGTATCATCACAATTGCATAATAGTAAAAACAAGAAACATACAACCATTGCATTACATAGTGAGTTTAATTACAAGTGTGTTTTGTAATGTTTAGCAAACACCAAAAATAATAAAAAAATAAGAGATGGATCTTGTATGCTCCACCTTCTCCAAAATGTTGCACCTGTACCTGTCTATCTTTGACCTGAGGATACAAGTTATTTACAAAACGAATATCAGCATAAAGCTGGTGAGTTCATAAGAGTTTAGTGTGAGTTTTGTATAAAAGCATTAGAACCGATAGTATGAAAAGCTGCAATTTTACAATCATAAGTAGTAGAAAATCCTAGAAAATCCTATATTTTCCAGAAATACGCTGTAAGTAAAAACCATTAAGAAACATGTCATTTTCATCTTTGAAAACCATTTATTGTAAAAGTATAATAGTGAATTTCCAATAAGTAATGCAATACGGTAGATTATGCCTGAAGTCAATAATAGTGGTGCAAACTTTCTTTAGTGTTAAATACTTGTTTACTTCGGGATATTAACTTAGCCTTTAGTTTAGTGTTTTAGTGTGGTTATAGTGTATTATTTGTATGGTGCCAATAGTGTGTATAATAGCGGACCCCATGACCTTCCCGGTCATGCACAGTGTAGTGAAGTAGCGGCATCCCTGGGCCTGCACGGCTCGGACTGAAGTTAACATTCGGAAAGTAATAATGTCTGCCCCGTATAGATCTATACATATAGCGTCGTCTTCCTGTCAGAAGACTCTGGGCGTAGTGCGTAGCGAATAGAGTATCTCGTAGTGGGTTAGTGTGTTATCTCTTGATTGGTGCTTTCTCTTGTATTATAGTGTAGTAGTCTTTTGTATAACTCGTATTGTGTTCTCTTATTAGTGTATGGTATCATAATAGATTGTATTATAGTGTGTAGAGTAGTAGCTATAGCGAGTAATAGTGGCCTTAACTATACCTATTATAGTTAACTTAGTGTGTATGATTCTTGTCAGTTTAGTGGTTTAAACATCGAATGAAATGAAAATACTCGTATCCAACACTAATATTGTAACGACCCAAAAATCACGACTAAAAATTTCTTTTAAAACATTACTAAAGCCATATTTACAAAACTGTATCATAAGTCATAACATAATTTTTAGAGTATTAATTCAAAACATAATCTCATTATCAGACTCAAACATCCCCAGGCTAACTGACTATGGTGTGTGCACTGCAATCTTCCCTAGCTCCTCTTTTGAAAACCGAGTACCTGAAACCAAAACTGAAAACTGTAAGCACGAAGCTTAGTGAGCTCCCCCAATCTACCACATACCACACAATAACATATAAAACACATACTGGGCCTTGCCCACTGCATCGGACCGAAGTCCGAACTAACTGGGACCTTGTCCCCTACATCGGACCGAAGTCCGAAGCTAACTGGGACCCCCGTCCCCTACATCAGACCGAAGTCCGAAGCTGACTGGGACCCCCGTCCCCTACATCGGACCGAAGTCCGAAGCTAACTGGACATAGCATAAACATATCCACTAGTATGAACACACATATACTACATCGGGTTGTAGCCCGGATCACATAACACATAAATCCTGTCTGAGCCACGAAGGCATCAAACATGCTATCTACTGCATCGGATCAAATCTAGAAACTACTATTAGCTAAACGGGCCTGCATTGTGGCCTTAGACCCATTCCTACTGGAAGGAAACTCACCTGAGACTGCTGAACTGATGCTGCTAATCCTTTGACTGCTACTTAACCTCTGACTCCGAACTGCTGCTCCACTAGCTCCTCAAGCTACCAATGCCAAGATAACACTTAATCCAACTGACCTCCAAAGGTCAACTAGGTCAACTCTAGTCAAGGTCAAAATCCTGGTCAAAGTCAACCTTCCAGGTCAACCCTACTCGCCGAGTCCACCTAATAACTCGTCGAGTTCATATGCTCAGGGTCCTTCTATTCGCGACTCGACTCGCTAAGTCAGTCCATGACTCGCCGAGTCAACTATTCCCGAGTCCTGACCTGTCCAACTCGCTGAGTCTCCATCCGACTCACTGATTCGAGTTTCAACTCGAAGGGTTTGGGGTTTTCGCGACCTGACTCGCCGAGTCCAAGAATAGACTCGCCGAGCCGAAGGCAATCATCAACCAACTCGTCGAGTTGTTCTTCCAACTCGCCGAGTTCATGCCTAACTTCATCTAACTCGACGAGCTGTTCATCCCACTCGTCGAGTTCCTCCTCATCTTCAAGCTACTCGCCGAGTCCACTCGAAGGACTCGCCGAGTATATTCAGTCCTTAATCCATGCAGTGGCTTTTCGAGCCAAACATGGCTTCCAACTCATAGATCCATACTTCTAAGGCCTATCCCCCACGTAAAGTGGCAAACTTTACGTGTAGATCAAGAGATCTAGGCTTAAAACAATCCAAACTAGGGTTTGAGACAAAGAGGCTTCACTATCAACCCAAGAACAGATGCTTTATGACTTTCTAGGCCAAGATACACTCAGATCTGAAGTAGCAACTTCAGATCTAGGCTTCTAACTCGAAATAGTTCTTAAGCATGGCATAAAATCCCTAAATCACATAGCCAAGGTTGATCTATTAAACAAAAGAGGGAAGGTAACGATTTATTACCTTTGAATGCTCAGAAATGATCCACCGACTCTGGATCCAAGGCCCCCTTCTTGCTCCACAAAGACTAACTTCTCTCTCAAGCTCCAAAAGCTTCACTAAGGGTAGATCTTGCTCCAAAACGATTATGGCGGCTAGGGTTTAGTGATATGTGCTAGAGAGGCAGTAAAGGAACCCTAGGGGAGAGAATGAGACGTTTAAATAAGCTCCAAGTCCCGGATTTAGGGTTTTCCTTGCTCAGACCAGACTCACCGAGTCACCTTGGCCGACTCGCCGAGTCGGTCGCTTATACCTCAACCCGAATCCCGCTCGGACTTGCCGAATCCTTCCTTGGACTCGCCGAGTCTCCCCTTAAAATTGGGGTTTTCTTCCTTTTCCTGGCTTTCCAAACTTTGGGTGTTACAAATATATATGATATATAACTAAGAAATCAACGACAGTCGGACGGATAACAACTACCCTAATCCCACAATCAAACAAGAACAGGAAATAAGGCGAGCTAACGGTCCTAAGTCCTTCAAGTCTTACTTATATAAATATATTGGTGTGGTTACATTTTATAAGGAATTTATTTAATAAAAATCTTGTCAAAAGGGAACATTTAGAAAACTGTTTATTTATCCAAAATAGTTTTGAAAACGAAAATCCTTTTTATAAAACATAGTGGTAAATCACATGTGATTTGCACTACGGATAGTGAATCACATGTGATTAATTTCCGTAACATGAATAATTGACTTGTATAAATTTCCATAAACATGTATAATTGACTTGTATCCCCCCCTAAAACATATAAAACATTTGAAAGGTTCATTAAAGGGGTATGAACTCACCTGAAACCGAGTAACTCGGGTAAATCGGGTGAAAGTGTCGGTTGAGCGTTTTGTACCAATAGAGTACTTGTGCACCTTTTAAGACCCTAATATCATATGAAATATGTATTTTACAAGAAATTAATCATTTTGTGCTTTTCTTTAAGATATTTAGATATTCTAGCATTGATTCGGGGTCTTAGGGCTTAGAAGGGGTTCCCGGGGATCGTATAAGGCCAAATAGGGGTTACGGGGGAGTCCAAGAGTTTACTCCCTTGGAGTTTACAGCCCAAAGGCCACTCCTTGGGAGTTTACGGCCGTAAGCCCCTAGGCTTGGCCGTAAACTCTTGTCCTTCACCCAAAAATGCAAGATAAGGCCTTTACTCCATCCCCTAAATTTCGAGTGAATGCCTAGGACCAAATTTGGGGGTTAAAACCTTCATTTGGTGGTGTTTGAGGGAGTTTACGGTCCTAGCTTGTGATTGGGCCTTAAACTCCATTTTGTCCTTCAAAATTGATTGTTAAATGGTCCTAAGCACTCCCTTAAATCATAACTAAATTCTAGAAGGCCTTAGGTGAGTTTTTGGGACATTTTGGCATGGAAATTGGGTGTTTACGGCCCAAGTCTTGGCCGCAAACTCCCCTTTTAGGCTCTAAAATGTGTTGCTTAATGGCCTTAAGCATTTCCTAAGATCATATCTAAATTCTAACATGCCTTAGATGAGTTTTTGGGGGCTATTTAACATAGAAATTGGGTGTTTACGGCCTAAGCACAAGCTTGGGCTGTAAACCCTCTTTTAGGCTTTAAAAACTTGTGTTTTCATGTCCAAACTCATCTAGGCTATTTCCTTAATTAATATCCAAGCTTAAAGGAAGGGAAAATGGGACTTTTGGCCAAGTTTTGGGTGTTTACGGCCTAAGAAGCTTCTTAGGCCGTAAACTCCTTGATCATGACTCATTCACACGATTTTTGAGCTATAAACATATTGATGCATGTTTAGAATAAGTTAGGGAAGAAACTCTTACGTTAGGAAGCCGGAATTCGCGGTTTTCGGGGTCGAGATCGGGTCTAGAGAGAGAAGGTAGTGAGAGAGAGTGAGAGGGTGGTAAAGAGTGTTCAAGTGGTATACACTTCCTCTTTATATGCCTCGGGTATTGCACCCGGTACACGGCTACTCGATGTTAAAGTTTAACGGGGTTAAAACTTTTTACCCGGGTGAAGTGGTTGGAAGGTAATATAACTTTGTTTGGTTAAACGGGGTTAACACTTACCAGTTATATTTACTTATACTAAAATGATAATGTCAAGAAAAAAAAGAATAAATAGATATTTATTTATTGACGACTTCAAATATTTCGGAAACTAATACATAACTACGAATTCCGTTGGTGAAAACGGGATTATGTAACGACATTAAGTTTGGGTTGTCACACAAGGCATTGATTTCGATCCTTAATTAATCCACAAAGAGTGTTTTCGATTAGCATGATTTTTTATTCCCAAAACCAAAAACCTCAAAATCAATGTGAATTTTCATTATTTAATTTTTAACTATTTGATTTTCGTTGACACAATTGACTTTTATTTGAATTTCTTTGACTTTTATTGACCCGAAATAATCGGTTGTTACATGAGTGATTCTTGGCCCTTGTAGCTGAAGAAGAAGATTAGAGAATAAGAAGAAGGTGCCATCAAGCTTAGAGATCTAGAAACCTCCCACCTTTGTGCATCATTTTCATGTATAAATCTTATACATTGGCTAGTATTCTTCTAGATCTCTTTAGTGTAAGTTTTATGAGCTTAAGTCCCCAAAGTTTGGACCTTTTTGAGTATGAGACTCTCCAGAGAGTTTAAGCTGTCCTTTTATGCATCTTTGGGCTTCTAGGTTGATAAACATGTTTTCTTGATCTTTCCTTTGCCCCCATTCATGAGTAAAGTGTTGGATTGGTATCTAAGTCCATAAATATAATTAGTATGTACTTGAATCGAGAGTAGCATGGTCCATTTGGGTTGCATGGCACCAGAACAATCTGAAGGATGGATAATTGAGAAGAGGTTATTTATGGTTTATTAATATATAATAAGTTCTAATATATTAATATGAAATGATATTATTTAATTAGTATCGATCAAGAATTAATTTGGAATTAATTTTGTGATCAAAAGAGACTAATTAAATATAAGGGGTTGATTTGGTAAATCATTCATTCTTATAAAGTGGGCTTATGATCCATAGTTCTTCATTTTGGGCTAAACCCATGGATACTCCATGGAGGTTTTAACCCATGGAGCATGAGGGATATAGAAAGTCATTAGGGTTTACATGGTGTAACCCTAGTTTGTCACACTATATAAGAACTCCTCTAGCTAATGAAATGGGCACTTAAGTGAGCACTAAGGAGTGACTAGTGGAAACACAAGACGGCAAGCCGATTTTATGAAGTGCAAGTGACCTCTTCTCAAGTTCCTCCATTTGTTGGTGGTGTGTGTGATTCCATTTGATGTGCAACACTTGGGGCACCAAGCTCTTAAAGCTCCAAGAAACAAGCTAAAAGAAAAGGTAAGTCATCTAACCTTTTTTATTACTCGAGTATCAAATTTTTGTATGCTAGTTAGGGTAATACCTTGGAAAGTTCAGGTTTGCATGTATAATAGAGAAAACATAGATCCAAAGTATTTAGAGTTGCATGTACACCTTAGGAGTGTTATAATGCTCAAACCCCTTCATAAAGTACCTTGGAATGGATGAGATGATGTTAGTCTCTCCTAGCCATGCAAAGGCTTAAATCCCATGACTTTATGGATTAAGAGGTCTTAAATTAGTCAGATCTATGGATGAAGTGGTTGTCTTAACGGATTAAGACCAAAAAGTAAGGAAATGGGAGTTCTTAGAGTACGCCATGCATACTCCCAGTTACGCGCAGTGTAGCTCGATGATGCCCCGTCGCATGTTTAGTCAGGTTGTACGCCCATCGTTAGGATTAGTACACTCAATGTACTCACTAGGTGTTGACTTTCTGTTGACTTTTGCTGATTTTGACTTTTGGTCAAAGTTTTGGGTTTTGGACCTAGGGAGGGGCAAAATGGTCCTTTTTGCCCTTAGTAGGTTTAACTGTGGACTTTGGACTCGTGAGTGGTTTGTACCTTGATCTAATTAAGGTTAATTATTTTGTTAACTAGGCGGAGTCTAGATCCGACAGTTCGGGTGCTAGGTTTTCGTGTCATGAGTATCAAGTGAGTCTCCTCACTTACTCTTACATGTATGGTAGGATAACTGTAATATTATGACCACCTGGGTATAACGATTATGTTATGTTATGTGTTGATATGATATTTGTCTATGACTGGGGCTGCTGATAGCCAGCTAGGGTTGCGGATAAGCTCACGAGCATGGTGTTAGCTCACTGGGAATGCTGATTGTCCCAGGGTTGCAGATAACCCATAAATTTTTACTTATGTTGTGTTATATGTGGTATCTTGGGGAACTCACTAAGTTTTGTGCTTATAATTGTTAATTTTTATGTGGCATGTACTTCGCAAGACCGCGTGAAGGTGAAGGTCTGATTGTACATACGCACTGGGAATTTACTAACGGTACATAATCTCTTATGTACTTTGATAACTATGACATTTGTGTTTTGGGATGACTTGTAATTGATCTTGTTATGAAACTATGTTTTTGGAAGTTTTAAAAATGAAAATTTTGGTCTAAAATTTGAGGTGTTACAGTATGATTATATAGTCCAAGTTTATTCATTCCTTTTTCCTATTTAGGGAAAATGATATCTTTGGCCGCCTTGGTGCTTTGATGTTACATTATAGTGTTGGGCCCAACTAGGACTAAATTGATGCCTTCAATTAGTAGTTTGATGATGTCATCACAAATCGGGAAATCAAGAAACAAAATATTGGATCATAAGATGGATTCTTATCCATGTCTCATGTCCATACTATATTATGAAGAATGAAGGGATAACTGATCACTTATCTTAGGGCTGACTTTTGATTTAACTAGAGTTTGACAATGTCTTTTGAATGCACTATTTACTAGTTATTCAGAGATTTATACTTGCAATTGTAGTTAACAAATTATCCAAGTGGGAGACTGTTTTGATTACGTTGTCTAAGGTTTTTAACTAAATTGGTATAATCGAGTGAATATTAGTAAAGTCCTTTTTGGGTTGCCTTCATAACTAGGAAAGAGATTAGATTAATATTAAGTGAGAGAGAGAGATAAATGATTTATTAATATATTATATGATTAATATATTAACTAGAAATAGTAAATAATTAATTAAGAATTAATTAGAATTGATTAACTAATGGTTATGGATTAATTAGAATTAACTAATGGAACAAGGGTTAGAATGCAATTGTTTAATAGTTAAACAAAGAAGGCATTCTAAAACGTTCCTATATGGGACAATTTTGGAGCCATTTTCTAGGATTTCTGGAAGTCTTCATTTGCTGATTTGGTAAGTGATTTGAATTGGATTAAAATATTATTATTTTAAATTCTTATTAGGGTTTCTTAAAGCTATAAATAGGGACCTTTAAAAGGCTTGAAAAATCTACATCATTCGTAAGGAATTTTGGAAAAATACCTTCCCTTCTCTTTATAATTTTCGATCCTAGGGTTTCCTAAGGTTTGGGTGTGACACATTAGAGACTTCCACATTATTAGAGCTAACATTCCAAAGAAGGGTTTCTTCAAATTTGGTTGCTATATTTTCTTATAGCAAAAGGTATGTTACCTAAACTTTCCGTTTTTCGATTTTAGCATAGGTTATTTAGTGTTTTCAAAGTATGTTGTTATTATGAGAAAAGGCATATGTTTCTATGTTGCATGTGCCCATAATTGTTTATGTGAAATTCTGTTGTGCAAATCATTTTTGATTAAAATATTTTGTAACCTAGAAAACCCATCAAATTGGAGAAACATCACTACATCGGTATTTGATTAGGCCTTTGTTCTTCCATCATGAACCTCGATTGAAGATTGAATTTCTTGAAGAAGTTGTCATTATTCCTTATAAAGGAAATGCAGATAGTCATTTAAGATGGATGAGGGTTATAACAACTAAATAAGCATCCAACATGGCTTGCTTACTGGCTAGGTGAAGCTTAACTTGCAAAAATACATGTATGACAAAAGCTACCAAAATACTGAGCATTAATAGATATAAATGGGTAAAATCATAAAAAAGATGCAAACTTAAGGGCTTTTGTGAAGATATCTCTATATTATTTCGTTAAATTTGTAAACTTTATGAATCATTGAGTTGGTTGATCTTGTTAAAGCTTCTTCTATATTGCTTGTACATATCTTTTTTCCTTTAGATTGGAATATAAAACCAAACCAAGTTAAGGGGTGTTTGGGCTAGAGTATGAAAAATGATTATTGACTTATTACCTATTAGGTTGTGTTTGGCACAGAGCGTTAGTGAACTTCTAGCTTCTAGCGTTTGACAAAACGCTATATTTTGAACAAAAAGTCTTGTTTGATACTACAAGTTTTTAGCGTTTAGTTTAAACAAAACGTTATCTAAATCTAAAAACTATCTCATATATATTTTAACAAAGCGCTACTAGTTACAAGCTACCCGCTACCCGCTACCAGCTTTCCGTTACCAGTTACCAACTACTTTTGCCAAACACGCCCTTAAAAAGATAATACATTTAAAAATATTATGGTAATTTTTTTTTATAAAATATATATATATATATATATATATATATATATATATATATATATATATATATATTTTCACATAAATCATATGTATACAAAAAAAATTTCACATAAAAAATCTTATATTATCTATATAAAAAACTTTTTTGTATATGAAAAACCTATTTATAAAAATAGGTATTTATTAAGTACATAAATATATACAAATCCGTTTTTATAAAAAAAATATATATAGACATGTATTTTACAAAAATAAGTATACAAACACCTATTTTATTATAAATACATTTTTATGCAAACACATATTTATATAAAAAAAACTAGTTTATAACCCGTGGGAACCACGGTTATAAAATTAATCAAACTTTTATAGTAAAAACTTAAAAATTATTAATAAGTTATTTTAAATAAATTATTAATTTAAGAGATATTTTTTATTAGTTATGTGAAATTATAATCATTGATTCAAATAAATATATAAAAATAATTTTTAATATATATTAGATATTTTTTTATTTGTGAATTAATGAAAACAATAATTTAAAATTTAAAATTTAAGATTTAAAATAGAATCACATTAATGAGGAGGTCTAATAAATTTAAAATGGAAAACGAATAGATTGACAAATGGCAACACATTAATTAAAATGTCTAATATGATGACACATGACAAAAGAGCTACTCTTTTATTAGTATAGGGATATATACAAACATCTATTTCATACTAAACATATACATTTGTTTTGTAAAAAGATATTTATATACACTCAAATAAGTGTTTGTATATATTTCTTTTGTACAAACATATATATAAAATGTATACACACACGTATTATATAAAAAATTATTCAAACACATTTTTATAAAAGAAATTTATACAAACACAATTTTATAAAAAAAATAGATACACACTAATTTGTGTGCCTATATATATATATATACACACACACGTTTTACTATGAAATAGATATTTGTTTATATTTTTTATAAATATGTGTTTGTATACAAATGTATCTATAATAAAATAGGTGGTTATATATATTTTTTTTGTAAAAGACGTGTTTGTATATATATATTTTTTTATAAAAACAAATTTGTATATATTTGTGTACTTACTAAATACCTATTTTTTTAAATAAATATTTTGTATACAAAAAAAATTTAAAAACTTTTTAAGTAAAAAATAAAATATTTTTATGTGAAAATATGTTTTCTTGTATAAATATGATTTTATAAAGAAAAAACATATTCTTAACAAAATTTTGAGAAAAAAAGGTTGTAAAAAAACTAAAGTTAGGATGAGTTCATAACAAAATTCTAAAAGTTTGGCAAAAAAGGTAAATTTTAGACCAAATTTGTAATAAATTTTGAAATCTGTGCCAAAAATAGAAATTTTAAAAGTTGGATCACCGGTTGACCAGGTAAAACTGTTAAATTGAATACAATTACCGGCTTTTGAGACTTAATTGAATAAAAAAATATAAGGATTAAATCGATTATGAGGCCAATATGTAAGGATTTTATTCCAACTTTCCATATAAATAATTCAAACTCTTTAAATGTTTATATATATATATATATATATATATATATATATATATGGGGTTAGTGAATATATGGCCGTGTTGTATGTAAGATTACATATAGAACCTACTAAAACTACATAGTTTTAACTAAAATTTGGTTTAAAACATTTTTAAATTTGATGCGTATTATAATTTCCATAATTTACGTCAAATTTCTCAAGCATAACATGGTTAATTTTGGTCAATTCCCTTTAATAAAAGATAATGCATATCTTTCATGTCGACAATTGGTACAGTAATTTTCATCGTCTTACGTGATTAATGTATGTTTCTTTCTTTTTCTTATTTATCCAGTGTCAATATTTATGAACACAAAATTGCTCATGTCAGTTTAAGATGGAATTGAAAAAAAGATTATGATAAATCTGCAAAGTCAATGTAAGAGTAATCATTTGAAATAAATTATTGAGGAAAATCGATAGAATTGGAGATAACTGATAGAATGGGAAATATATTACATTTAAAATTAAATATTTGTATTTAAATCGTCAAAACGACGTAGTATTGGAAGTTCTATACCTAATGATATATACATGACAGCCACATATTCACTTTTCCCTATATATATATACGTTCAATCGAGAACATTTGAGAACAAATTTGGACCACACAAATTTTTAAATTAAAATTATAATATTCATATAAATCAAAAAATAGTTACAAACAATTAAAAAACCCACTAACTAACACCACTCACCACCCAACCAACACCACTCACCAACACCACCACCCATCACTAACCACCACCACCGCCCACCACCCACCACCCATCACTACCCACCACCCACCACCACCACCCACCACCACCACCAACCACCACCCGCCACCACCATCACCACCCACCACCGTCACCTCCCAACCACCACCACCTGCCACCATCACCCCCTCCACCACCCATCACCACCGCCTGCCACAACCACTGCATATCACCCATCACCACCAGCCATCACTACCCACCACCACCACCACCCATCACTAACCACCACCCACCACTAACCACCACCATCACCACCCAACCACCACCACCCATCACCATCGTCTGCCACCACCACCCATAGCCATTACCTACCACCCATCACTATCCACCACCACCAACCACTACCCACCACCACCACCACTCGCCATCACCACCTATCACTAACCACCGCCACCAACCACCACCCACCACCCACCACTACCACTACCACTACCACCAACCACCACCATCACAACTCAACCACCATCACCCACCACCACCACCCACCTCCACCACCCATCACTACCACAAACAACCACTACCTACCACCCACCACCACCACGCATCACTACCCACCACTTACCACCACTCATCACCCACCCACCACAACCACCACCACCCACCACCACCAACACCACCAACCATCACCCGCGACCATCACCCATCACTACCCACCACCACCAACCACCCATAACTACTCACCACCCACCACTACCCGCCATCACCACCACCCATCCACTACAACCACCACCACTGCCCGTCACCACCCACATGTTTTCGATTTAATAATTGGCATTGTGTATTAAATCACATGTGATTATATGTATTTAATCACATATGATTTACATGGACAATATTTGTTTTCACGTGTTGATTCAATAGTTGTTCTTGTGTATTTAATCACATGTGATTATATTTATTTAACCACATATGATTCGTATGGAAAATATTTATTCTCGCGTTGATTCAATAATTGTACTAATATATTTAATCACATGTGATTATATGTATTTAATCATATATGATTTATGTGGACAAGATTCATTATTTCTTTCTTAATTCAATAGTTGTACTCATTTACTTAATCACATGTGATTATATGTATCAAATCGCATATGATTTATATTGATAATATTCATGATTCAATATTTTTTCTTATGTATTTAATCAAATGTGATTGTATGTATTAATCACATATGATTAATGTGGAAAAAGAAAAACTATTAAATCAAAAACGCGAAAATGAATATTGTGTACATAAATCATATGTGACTAAATGTACAAGAACAACTATTGAAGAAGAACGTAAAAATGAATATTGTCCATATAAATCATATCTGATTAGATACATATAATCTCATGTAATTAAGCACACAAGAACAACAAATGAATCGAGAACGCGAAAATAAATATTTTCCACATAAACTCTATGTGATTAGATACATATAATCACATGTGATTATATCCATTTAATCACATATGATATATGTGGACAATATTTATCTTTGTGTTCTCGATTCAATATTTGTTCTTGTGTATATAATCATATGTGATTATATGTATCTAATCACATATGATTTATATAGACATCATTATTTTTTTGTCTATATAAATCATATGTGATTAAATACATATAATCACATATGATTATATATTTAATCACATATGGTTACAGTGGATAAAGAACAATTATTGAATCGAGAATGTGACAATGAGTCTCATCCACATAAATCATATATGACCGGATACATATAATCACATGTGATTATATGTATTTAATCAGATATGATTTATGTAGACAATATTAATTTTTGCGGTTTCGACTGAATAATTGCTTTTGTGTAATTAATCACTTGTGATTATATGCATATAATCACATATGATTTGAGGTGGACAAGATTCATTTTTTCCTTCTCGATTCAATAGTTGTGCTCATGTACTTAATCACATAGGATTATACATATAATCACATGTGATAAAATACATGAGAACAACTATTAAATCGACAAATCAAAAATGAATTATGTCCACATAAATCACATGTGATTAGATTCATATAATCACATGTGATTATATGTATTTAATCACATATGATTAATTTGGATAAAGATTTGTTTTCTCATTCTTGGTTCAATATTTGTTATCGTGTATATAATTACATGTGATTGTATATATCTAATCACATATGCTTTAAATAGACAAGATTTGTTTTTTTTTTCAAATAAAATCATATGTGATTAGAAACATATAATCACATCTGATTAAATGTATTTAATCACATATGATTAAAGTGGAAAAAAATAATTATTGAATCGAGAACGCGAAAAAGAATCTTAGCCACATAAATCATATGTGATTAGATACACATAATCACATGTTATTAGGGTATCTGTGAACAATAACATAAAACAAGTAATGTCTACATAATAGGAGAGTTGGTACTCACCTCCTTGATCTTGAAAATTAGCTAGCATGAGCAAGATGTATCATTTCCTTTCCGAGAACCTACACAAAAGTTATAACATTATTTAGCTTATGTTGGTTTTATTAATCTTATAAAACTTATGTACACATTTCCTTATTTTCTCTTTGATTGTAGTCCTCTGTTTGGGATATGTTTTCTTACCTTTCAACCCATTATTAAATTTTGATAAAATTATATTGGTAAATTTCCCCCTTTTATCTTTTCAGAAATATAAAGATCTCATTCTAATGATTTTTAGCTTATTTTATATTAAATTTACAAGTTGGTAACTTTTAGCTGTCACTTTCTGGACCACTCAACACTCTTGGAAAAAACTGTATCAATCTACTAAGAATTACATCAGACCCTTTATCTATTGGAAACTATACATCCATATCTAATTATAGGCTTTGGAATTTTGGCATTTGGAGTTCTGATGAATTTATTATGATTTTTTGAAGATACTACATGAAATCTGTGAGAGCATGGACCAGCCTGAGAAGATTGCCAATTTTACCCCACAAGGAGTTGGAATTTCGAAATGTGATTCATAGTTTGAAGAAAGTAGACACACTAAGATTGCAAGAAAACTAAGTCTCATGATTTTTAGATTTTCGTATTGACTTGCATAAATTTTAGAAGTTGGAGGACAGATTCGGGAAAATTGATCATAATATCTTCTATCACTTTTAACATGATTGTTAACAAAT
Organism: Lactuca serriola; assembly: GCF_051521515.1. Taxonomy (NCBI): domain Eukaryota; kingdom Viridiplantae; phylum Streptophyta; class Magnoliopsida; order Asterales; family Asteraceae; genus Lactuca; species Lactuca serriola. The sequence goes on from NC_136411.1 coordinate 240,505,808, forward strand.
GTAATTCCTACATAAAATGAGAGTTAGTGTAACTCGCCTCCTTCATCTTGAAAATTAGCTAACATGAGCAAGATGGATCCTTTCCTTCCCGAGAACCTACACAAAAATTATAACATTATTTAGCTTGTGTTTGTTGTATTAATCTTATAAAACTTATGTATATATTTTCTTATTTTCTCTTTGATTGTAGTCCTCTGTTTGGGATATGTTTTCTTACCTTTCAACCCATTATTAAATTTTGATAAAATTATATTGGTAAAGTTCCCCCTTTTATCTTTTCTGAAGTATAAAGATCTCATACTAATGATTTTTGGCTTATTTAATATTAAATTTACAAGTTGGTAACTTTTAGCTATCACTTTTTGGACCACTCAACACTCTTGGAATAAAATGTATCAATATACTAAGAATTACATCAATCCATTTATATGTTGGAAACTATACATCAATATGTAACTATAGGCTTTGTAATTTTGGTATTTGGAGTTCTGATGAATTTATTATGATTTTTTGAAGACAGTGCAGGAAATCTGTGACAACATGGACCAGCCTGAGAAGATTGCCAATTATACCCCTCAAGGATTTGGAATTTCCAAATGTGATTCAAAGTTTGAAGAAAGTAGACACACTAAGATTTACAGAAAACTAAGTCTCATGATTTTTAGATGTTTGTATTGAATTGCACGGATTTTAGAAGTTGGAGGACAAATTTGGGAAAATTGATCATAATATCTTCTAAATCATTTTTGGTGTTCTATTAAGGAATTAATGGTTAAGCCTTAATTTTATCACTTTTAACATAATTTTTGGTTACTTATTTAGATATAGAGATGTGAAATTCAATTTAACCTAAGGGCCTTAATGTTTGGCTTAATGAGGGTTCAAAGTTAAGGATTTTCAAATAAAAAGTCACTTTTACACTTATTAGGGTTAAGTTGCCAACTTAACCCATTAAGCTCTTTAAGTCACCTCTTACTTGTAGAAGACATCTTATAATAATTTTCAGTTCTAATGCCTTATAAAAGTAAAATAACTAATGTTAACAACAAGGTTTGTATTTAGATATTAATAACAAATATGTTTCTTTGTGACATTTTGTCAAACAACTGGTGGGTGCTATTTGCTTCACCAGGTGAGACACCAATTTCTTAAAAATCAATATGATATGAACAAGGAATGAAACTATTTATTTACCAAAATTGTGTTTTCTATAAAATTACCTTGATTTTTATAGGTTGCAAGAACATCATCTGTGATCTCAAGAGTTTTTTGAGCAAATAAACCTTCAGAACCACCTGGTCATATGCACAACAGAATTACTTTTGATATGTAGTTAATTATCATTTGCAAATGATTTGTACATGTTTCATGGAAGCGACGAATAATCAAAGAATCAAAAACCGCAAACACAAACCGTCAAAACCTTGATCTGCTGATTCGATCCAGAAAATTATCAGGTTATAAGAACTACATTACATGAACTACATATATAGAAGGAATAAGAACAAGGATGTAACACTCTAAAAATTTCAATCAATTTAAACTTTTCAAAAACAACCCAATTTCATTAAATTATAACGAAAAGGTTTTCAATACATTTATTATCATAGTATTCCCAGAACCATATCATAAAACATAAACATGAGGAGCGGTACGACCACGACTTTGCCTTGCCACGGTCTCCTGAAGTACCTGAAACATTAAACCACAACTATAAGCCCGAAAGCTTAGTGAGATACCCCCAAAATACCAACCACAATACCATACGCACATAATATCATAACCAAAACAGAACAACCATGCACTTCCGGTCTACTGTGTGACTGATCTGCCGCACCGGGCCTACAGTCCACCTGGTCCACCCTCCGAGTCTAGCCATATACATCGAGTCTACAGTGTGATTGGTCCGCCCACACCGGGCCTTCAATCCACCTGGTCCACTCTCAGAGTCTACAGTATGACTGGTCCGCCCGCACCGGGCCTTTAGTCGTCCTGGCCCACTCTCCGAGCCTCGACACGTCTGGTTTGTCCTCTTGGGGCCTACAGTCTATCCGGACCACTCGCTAGGCCTTCGGGATAACCGGTCCGCCCTGGGTATGTTGGCCTACAGCACAAAGCAGGACCCGCCTCAACCCAACCCCGGTCCAACAACCATGTGCACATAAACATATAATCATATACCAATTCACACCCAATCAAACCGATCTTAGCAGATCACATACATAGCACATCCCTACCAGGATTCCGACCTAACCGGTCACTAGCATAGCACCATCCTATAAACCAGGATATCGACCCTAACCAGGTCTCTAACATATACCATCCTAACTACCAGGATGCAAACATAACAAAGCAATAACATAACAAACAACTACCCGGATTTCCATCCGATAAAGGGCCGGCCTTTGAGCCTTAGACCCTGTTGATATAGTGAGGATAACTCACCTGCAACTGCCGACTGAAAAGATTAAACCAAGTTGCTCCGACCACCGACACGATCTCCACCACTAGCCAATACCAAATAACTGAACTCAATAAATACCAATAATTACCAAAATACCCCTGGAAGTCAACTGGTCAACTCTTGGTCAAAGTCAAAGTCCTCAGTCTAAGTCAAACTTCCTGACTGACTCTACTCGCCGAGTCAACCCGCTGACTCGTCGAGTCCCTATGCTCTGAAAACTCTTAGAACACGACTCAACTCGCCGAGTCACCTAAAAGCTCATCGAGTCCAACGATCATCGAGTCCCATCCTGCTCAACTCACCGAGTCATCCCTCGACTCATCGATTCACGACTTAACCATAAAAGGTTAGGGTTCCATGACCAGACTCACCGAGTCCAAGCATAGACTCGCCGAGTCCCAGACGATCTTCAACAGACTCGCCGAGTTGTTCTTTCAACCCGTCGATTCCATGCACATATTCATACAACTCGTCGAGTGCACCCATGTGACTCGCCGAGTCTCTTCATTTCTCATTCCAAATAGAGGCTTTTCAAGCCATGCAGGGACTCCAATCCATAGATCCATTCCTCTACAGCCTAACCCTCACATAAAGTTGCAAATTTTACGTGAGAGCAAGGAGATATAAGCCCAAAACACTTCTAGGGCTAGGGTTCAAGGCAAAGGGCTTCACCAATGGCTCTTAGAAAGGAACTTTATGATCTTTCGGACCCTCTCAAGTCCAGATCTAAGGTAGCAACCTCAGATCCAACCTCCAAACCCGAAATAACTCTAGAAATGCCCCAAAAACTCAAGCAACAAAGGATCTAGACTCAAAGGAGCTTAAGCAATAGATTATTACCTCAAATGAAAGCCCCCACTAAAGTAGACCTCGGATCTATACCACTCCCTTGCTGTAATCCCTTAGTCTTCAAGTTCCCTTTTCAAGATTTCCTTTCCCAAAGCTCCAATTTCACTATCAACGGAGTTCCACTCGATTTCTAGGGTTTGTAGGCTCTCAAGGGTGGTAAGGAGGCTGAAGAAAGGATGTTATGTTCTTTATATAGGGCACAACCCCCGAGATTAAGGTTTTCTCTTTTCAGCATCAACTTGTCGAGTCCCGACTACCGACTCGGCGAGTTGGTCACTTAACCTGCGATCAAATCCCGCTCCGACTCGGCGAGTCGGAATACGTACTCGTCGAGTCCCTACCTTAATTTACACTTTAGACCTTCAACGATACTTCTAAAATTTCGGGATGTTACAACTCTCCCCCACTTAGATTAGGCTTCTTCCTCGAAGCCTACTGCTGCATACACTTCAGAACACACCCTCGCATTGCAGACTCCGATTTCTCAATCAACTCAGGTTCTTGCAACCCTACTACTGCATCTCTCTTATAATGACTACTTATCACGTGACATCCTTGCCACTACTCCAAGCCGACCATCGACCTTTCTCCTTAATGACACCACATATCGACCACGTATCACCCGAAGATACCGTCCCTTCAATTCAGGGATACACTACCGCAACCTGTGAATCGCTAGATGCCACATTCACTCACTGAGCTCTGCTAGGACACTAATCTATCTCCCTTCGCCCCAAAATTGGCGGTAACCCTGATAACTTGCAACCTGGAACTAATCCTGTTCCCCCTCTGAGTCTATCCTTTGCACGCGGACAGGACGCCACATCCTTCAGTTTTCGCAAGCAACTCACTCACACCTCCCTATTACGATCTCTAGGTCCTTAACCTCCGACCGTAATATCCTTATACAGTCCTCAACACCGGTCTAGACTACTCACGAGTTTGTTAACCCGCTGTCTCATCTTCCTCCATCCCAATCTCCAATCTGGAACTACTATCCTCCTCCTCTTCCGAGGAGACTGAAAACATGCCCGTGCATCATCCAACATTGCCATAACTTCAATGGGTATCCAACCCATATGTACTTCCATATATCTGGTACAATCCCAGTACTTACTACCAATAGCTGAAGCACTTTCGATAACCTATTTACTCCACTTCCTCCCCTTTCATAGGACCCACGCTCCTTTCGGAGCTACATACCTTTCCCTTCCAGGAAATCCACTCACAACCCTTACCGCACCTATAAGTGCAACTGGGCTGCACTCCACTCTACACTATCCATGTAGAGCAACTGCTATTCTCGAACTTCCACATACTATGATTCTGCTCGCAAGGACTCTCGGGGTGCATGCACTGCTTTCCACTAACATGATCAATACTTGGGGCCAGACCATATCAATTACCATTTCCTGGCGACATATTCCCTCGTTCTCTTCATAACGATCCACTAACACATACAGAGTCTTCAGCATGACTGGACTGCCTTACCAGGCCTTCAGCCTATCTGGACCACTCACAGAACCTTCAGCATGTCAGGACCGCCCTCCTGGGCCTTTAGCCTGTCTGGACCGTTCCCCGAGCCTTTGGTCTGACTGGTACGCCTTCCGGCCATCAGTCTGTCCGGACCGCCCAAAATTGTCTTACGTCACCCAGAACCATCCTTCCCGGGAATCTCTCCCGTACATACTGTTCTAGCCCTCTTGGGGTTCCGAACTCCCGTTCCGTTCCTGGAATCCTTTCCATGGCCTCGAACCAGGCCTCCCTTCGACCACTACCTTCCCAGAGCCCATGGTCTACTCCCTGCCTCCACTTGTCTGACACTTACTCATACCAGCCCACCCTCTTGGCTGACTGAAACACTACTGAATCACAACAGCTAATCGACCTCTAATGCTTGTCGATACTCCTGAGAATTTTCCAATTCTCCCCACTTAGAACACTGATTTCCCACCACCAGTGACTCAACCGGCATAAAACAATCATCCCTACCCAACATACTCCTCTTATTCATGAATCGATTTCCTCTGAAACGAGCAACCTCCACAAAACCACCTTTCGACATCGCACATCATGAACTCTTAAGGAGTTCGACTCTCCGCTAAACACTTCTCAAATCGCAATTGTTATACCCGACAATAAGACCTTACCACCAATTTTTGACTATAGATCCCTTGGATGCTAACCACTTACAACTCCTGACTACTAATACTTCAACCAAACCATGAAACACGCCGAACGACGAATAAAATACAACATCATAAAATAACAAGATAACCAAGACAACACGAAACAAAAACATACCCGCAACTGCATCCGGCTCTTCCCTGACCTCCTGTGTTGTAAGTTGAAAAGCGTCCCCATGAGCCCTCGGGGGATCCGCTCCACCCTGACCTCCACCCGTAATCCTCAAAGTGGCCGGTGCTGGAGCCTACACCGATCCTGCAGCAAGCTGAGAACAGTTGGCCCTCATGTGACCAACCTGATAACACTGATAACAAATCCTCATATCCTGAACTGGGGCTGACTGACAACAATCCCTCGCATAATGCCCCTCTCTCCCACACTTGCGGCACACACCACCGGTCCTACAAACTCCGGTATGACCCTTCCCGCACTTCTCACAAGTGCGACCGCTCTGACTGCCAAACCTGGAATTAACGGTCTTGGACCGTTTCGACACCAGCTGCGACTGTACCAGGGTCTGTCTCTACTCTCTCAACTGTAACTCAATCTCCAACTCACGCAGCCGAGCGGCCTCCTGCAACTCCAGTAAGGTCTCGCACCTCTGCGTAGACACAAACTGCCTGATATCCCTCTTGAGCATACTCAGATATCGGGACATCTGAGCCTGCTCCGAAGCAAACTCAGGACAGAACATCGCCCTCTCAGTGAACATCCTGGTGATCTCTGTCACCGACTCCAAATCCTGCTTTAGTTCCAAGAACTCCTGAGCCAATCTCTCCCTCTCAACCCGAGGAACATAACGGGTACTGAACATCTCCCGGAATTGATCCCATGTAACTGCTGCCCGCTGTGCATCCGAATAAGATCTCGTAGTCAACCTCCACCAATACTTCGCCTCGAGCCTCAAAAGGTTCAGAGCATACCTCACCCTCTGATCCGCAGGGCATGAACACGTGAAGAAACAACCCTCCACGTCTGACAACCACCTCATAGCAATGATCGGATCCTGAACTCCATCGAAAGTAGGGGGCTTCGTATTATCAAAATCCCGATATTGAAAACTCCGATCGGCTCCTCCACCTGCCGCTGCCACAGCCGTTGCGGCTGTCGCGGCTGCTGTCTCTGCTAGAGCCGCATAGCGCTCATCAAAATAATCAACCATAGCGGCCTTGATCGACCCAAACAGTTCTGACAACTCGGCCCGGAACATAGTAGCAACCTCATCATGCAGGATCTCTCGAATCCTAGCATCCAACTCGTCTGTGCTCATCTGACCGATAACATCGGGTGGTGCTGATCCACCCTGACCGCCCCCTCCTGCTCCCGATCCTGATTCAGATCCGCTCCTAGCATTCCTTGTAACCACCATACTGAAATTACTTCAAAACATCAGATGCTTCTCACTAACCTGGGAACCAACTCCCAACCCATCCCTAGGGGTTGTGACTTCCTTGATATGCATATGGCTCCTGTGCTTTCGGTAGTATGGGCCCATACTACCTTCCACACCTACCCATATTTATATCAAGTATCACCACAACACCCTAGTGAAGAACATGCATAACAAGCACTCAACCCTCACTCCTAGAAGAACACTAGAAATCTCATACATAAAGAAACCCTAGGCTATCAGGCATTAAAAATCAGGCAACTCAATCATGCAATTCATGAAGATCCCTAGCCTAGTACTAGCATGTTGTTCTAACATATCACATAATCAAATAACTTGTATGGTATTTTGGGGTTACTTACTAGCTCCGGCTGATCGTACCTCCGCGTCCTCCTTTACTCATTTTTGAAAACCATTTTAAATTCTCTTTTGAAAACTCTCCTTGATTTGAGACTGGATTCACACGAATGTTCCTCCAATTCACTCAAACCAAGGCTCTGATACCAACTTGTAACACTCTAAAAATTTCAATCAATTTAAACTTTTCAAAAACAACCCAATTTCATTAAATTATAACGAAAAGGTTTTCAATACATTTATTATCAGAGTATTCCCAGAACCATATCATAAAACATAAACATGAGGAGCGGTACGACCACGACTTTGCCTTGCCACGGTCTCCTGAAGTACCTGAAACATTAAACCACAACTATAAGCCCGAAAGCTTAGTGAGATACCCCCAAAATACCAACCACAATACCATACGCACATAATATCATAACCAAAACAGAACAACCATGCACTTCCGGTCTACTGTGTGACTGATCTGCCGCACCGGGCCTACAGTCCACCTGGTCCACCCTCCGAGTCTAGCCATATACATCGAGTCTACAGTGTGATTGGTCCGCCCACACCGGGCCTTCAATCCACCTGGTCCACTCTCAGAGTCTACAGTATGACTGGTCCGCCCGCACCGGGCCTTTAGTCGTCCTGGCCCACTCTCCGAGCCTCGACACGTCTGGTTCGTCCTCTTGGGGCCTACAGTCTATCCGGACCACTCGCTAGGCCTTCGGGATAACCGGTCCGCCCTGGGTATGTTGGCCTACAGCACAAAGCAGGACCCGCCTCAACCCAACCCCGGTCCAACAACCATGTGCACATAAACATATAATCATATACCAATTCACAACCAATCAAACCGATCTTAGCAGATCACATACATAGCACATCCCTACCAGGATTCCGACCTAACCGGTCACTAGCATAGCACCATCCTATAAACCAGGATATCGACCCTAACCAGGTCTCTAACATATACCATCCTAACTACCAGGATGCAAACATAACAAAGCAATAACATAACAAACAACTACCCGGATTTCCATCCGATAAAGGGCCGGCCTTTGAGCCTTAGACCCTGTTGATATAGTGAGGATAACTCACCTGCAACTGCCGACTGAAAAGATTAAACCAAGTTGCTCCGACCACCGACACGATCTCCACCACTAGCCAATACCAAATAACTGAACTCAATAAATACCAATAATTACCAAAATACCCCTGGAAGTCAACTGGTCAACTCTTGGTCAAAGTCAAAGTCCTCAGTCTAAGTCAAACTTCCTGACTGACTCTACTCGCCGAGTCAACCCGCTGACTCGTCGAGTCCCTATGCTCTGAAAACTCTTAGAACACGACTCAACTCGCCGAGTCACCTAAAAGCTCATCGAGTCCAACGATCATCGAGTCCCATCCTGCTCAACTCACCGAGTCATCCCTCGACTCATCGATTCACGACTTAACCATAAAAGGTTAGGGTTCCATGACCAGACTCACCGAGTCCAAGCATAGACTCGCCGAGTCCCAGACGATCTTCAACAGACTCGCCGAGTTGTTCTTTCAACCCGTCGATTCCATGCACATATTCATACAACTCGTCGAGTGCACCCATGTGACTCGCCGAGTCTCTTCATTTCTCATTCCAAATAGAGGCTTTTCAAGCCATGCAGGGACTCCAATCCATAGATCCATTCCTCTACAGCCTAACCCTCACATAAAGTTGCAAATTTTACGTGAGAGCAAGGAGATATAAGCCCAAAACACTTCTAGGGCTAGGGTTCAAGGCAAAGGGCTTCACCAATGGCTCTTAGAAAGGAACTTTATGATCTTTCGGACCCTCTCAAGTCCAGATCTAAGGTAGCAACCTCAGATCCAACCTCCAAACCCGAAATAACTCTAGAAATGCCCCAAAAACTCAAGCAACAAAGGATCTAGACTCAAAGGAGCTTAAGCAATAGATTATTACCTCAAATGAAAGCCCCCACTAAAGTAGACCTCGGATCTATACCACTCCCTTGCTGTAATCCCTTAGTCTTCAAGTTCCCTTTTCAAGATTTCCTTTCCCAAAGCTCCAATTTCACTATCAACGGAGTTCCACTCGATTTCTAGGGTTTGTAGGCTCTCAAGGGTGGTAAGGAGGCTGAAGAAAGGATGTTATGTTCTTTATATAGGGCACAACCCCCGAGATTAGGGTTTTCTCTTTTCAGCATCAACTCGTCGAGTCCCGGCTACCGACTCGGCGAGTTGGTCACTTAACCTGCGATCAAATCCCGCTCCGACTCGGCGAGTCGGAATACGTACTCGTCGAGTCCCTACCTTAATTCACACTTTATCCCTTCAACAATACTTATGAAATTTCGGGATGTTACAAAGGAAAACGAAGAGAATTGGGCTGTAAAATGGAAAGCTGAAGGCAGGGAGGAAGCTCCGACTAATAAAGCGGAAGGAGGCGGTGTTGGGCGGGGGGAGATCGGAGTGGGGTGTCAATTGTTTTGTGAATGAAAAGCAAATCACAAAGAATCTTTATGTTAAATTTCATTAAAACTTAAAAGACGTCTTCCGTATTTTTTAAAATTGTTCTCAAATGTTCTCAAACTAAATAAATGTTCTCATTTGAACATATATATATATATATATATATATATATATATATATATATATATGGGCTCAGGGAATATAATGTTGTTAGGTATCTAATGTTGGGTGCAGAACCTATAAAAGCTACGTCCTTTTTGTAGTGAAATCAGAATGCGCTTATTTTTTTCTTTTATGCTTTCACTCGATTTTTCAGTTTCTATTTCCCTTAATTTTATGTGGAATTCGAATTGGTTTTATCTTTTGTTCAAATTCCATTGTTTCATTTAATTTTGACTATTCATTTTCCATCCATCTGATTGTCCATGGCTGATTATTCAATTCCTTTGTTTTGTTTTACTTTTTGCTTAATTTCATAACAATCAATATTCTCATTGGCTTTAATATACTCGGAATCCATTTACATTTGTTTCTTATATATGGTTTGTTATGCTTAGCTGGTGTATGATGAAATGCCTACGAGTGATAGCTATTTCATGGATAAGGAGCTATGTATGAGCATTCGTTTCCTACATTCATGGTTATCAAGAGAATTACTTCTATTACATTTGTATGTTATCTATGATGCCATTTTATTTATATATAAATGCACTTGGCCATAACTATATACATGGTTATCATGTGGTTATATAGTCCAACAAAATCAAATCAAGAGATTTTTACCAGGGAAGAGATGGAATCAATAAAATAACAATCCAGAAAAAGTTATTAACTGTAAGGAGCTAGGTTGGTTAGATATTGGTAGCCACAAAGCTTTCAGTATAGCTCTCTTGGTGAAGTGGTGGTGGCGGTTCAGAACCAGTCTGAATGGGATTTGGAAGGAGGTGGTTAAGGCAATTCATGGGGAAAATGAGAGGAGTGTTATCTCTCAATCCAACAACCTTAAAAGAACTGTTTGTGGTAGAATTGCCAACATAAATTATGATTTGGGCTATCTTCAGATTCACCTTAGATCGGAAAGAGGGGTAAACTTAGACCGGGAGAGCTGGTGTAATAAGCCTATGGCTGCTATCTTGTAATGTCTTCCTTAGCTTCTTGCTAGATGTGATATTTTATTCTTGTCTTGCTTTCCAAAAAAAGATGATTGCTTACGAGCCTTATTGCAATGATTTCTAGCGGAATGTTAATTTTCTTGTAATTTTGAACGTTACCTTTCCTGTAACTCATCTCTTGACTTTGTTATGCTTCTTTAATAAAGATTGGTGATTTAGTTTGTGCTTGTGTACTCGATGCATTGAATATTTTGGATTAATGTGTGGGTCTTTATATGAATGCAATGCATGTTTGAAAAAAAATACTGAAAATATGTTTTCATAGGAAATGATAGGACTGGATCTCATATAGTTACTTTTCACAGAATACAGGTTATGAGTTTTAAACCATATCAATACCATTTATCGGGTTATAGCTCCAATTGTCATAATTAGTGAATCAACATCTCCAAAAAGGACAATCGAAAAAACTTATGAAAATGAACATCAACCCAACGTGATTGCAAGAAAGAATACAATCAGATTAAACTGATGCCGAATATTCAAAATCCGATAATCAAATTGAGTTAATATTGAATATTCATAACCTATTGAAGGAATGAAACATCGACAAAACAAAAGCAATTGAGATTTTATCAGAAAAATGATAAGAAATGCGCAAAAAAAGAAATTGAAAGTGAACAAATAATTGAATCACAGGAAAAATAAGGGGGGGGGGGGGGACAATTCGTTTAACACAAAACGACCCAATATTTTCAGGTTCTACATCCAAGGTTAGGAAAATATCTTGTGTTGGTTAAACCAAAAGGCAATCTATAATGAGTTTTATAAAATTTGGCTAATATATTGAAATATTATTTTGCTCTTTCTCCAACTTCTTAATTTTTTTTAAAGCTTCCTTTATATTTGCTTCTCTTGCTTTTTTTTGTTTGTATATTGCTTTTTACTGTATTTGTAATTATACATTTGATAGCAAATTCAACCAAGATACTCTAATCATATTGCCAATAAGAATATGAAAATACACATCAATAATTGTTCTTTTTATAACTCAACATTTTTTTCATGATTGCAAAAGCAGGAAAAAAGTGATAATTCATATATTAATTTCTTTTTGAATAAGGTAATAATCCATAAATAATTTGATGTACTAATCATGACATCATATTCTTGTGATTTACTATACTCACATTTTCTGAGAAGCGGCGAAGGTATGCGTGGGTGGTGTCCAAGTTAGTGTTTAATATTTTATTTTTATTTTATAATCTAACATTTACCAAAATGATATGTTTTATAAAAAAGAGAGATAAGGAGGGGTGTTCTTTATATTATAAGTTTTACTTTAAGTAGTAATCAGAGTTTGGTGGCATGTCACAGTTACCATCACTTAAGATTAAAGTAAAAACTTAAACAACTCGAAGCACTAAGCATAGTAGAAGCACAAAGATCACAAACCAAGAACATTAAGAGACAACCTGTTGCCGTCGATTTGGTATCTGATACTTGTCAAAGGATCGTATGATGTTGGATTAAAAGATTCAAATTATGTAAAAGTCTCTTTACTTTGTCTTCAACCCAAAGAATGAAGAAAATAACCCCTGCGATTTCTATTGAATTAGCTACTATCATCCCAATTTGAATACTAATACTAGTATATATACTTGGTCTATAAACATATCTTAATGCCATGCATGCCTTCCTTTTAATCATGAGTTTGTTTCATCATGAAGAACCACCCAACCCCTCCAAGCGATGCAAGTTCCTCAAGGACGCACTTGCAACCTGCTATACCTTTTGCAGAGAACTTTCTTCTCAAACCCTCGAACAACAACGATATGAAGAAGAAGAAGAAGATGATGATGTCAGCAATTACGACGATGAACAAGAAGTAATGTTCCTCTACCCATTTGAATGATATATGTATCCTCCTCGCTTCATTTGTATATATATCATGTTTGTATGCGTATGATTTTTCCCTCAGGTTTTTGTTTCGGCGGTTCTAAGTAAATACATGGAAGCAAAGTCAAAGAGAAAGCTCGGACTTTCGGTGGATAGCTTCATATGGGGTTTCTCTTTCTCACCGATTGAAGTAATTCCACCTAGAAACGAAATACAGCATGCATATGAAAGTGATGCTGAAGAAAAAGATGAATTCTACTCTACTTGTAGTCATCTTTCTCGCTGTTCAAGCTCTATGACTGCAGCACAAGCATTCATGTCTGTAAAGACCAATATTTCTCGATGTTCCAGCATGAGTAGTATCGAGTTCCCACCGTATAGAAAGAGGCGATCTATCATGCGAGAGCTTTGTCATTGTGAGGGCTGGCCCTTTGGTCTCTGTAGGAAGGCTCTTCTTGTTCCACCATTGCCCAAATCCCCATCGGAATCTTGGATGTGGCATAAAACCACAAGACTTATCAAGATACTTTAGCTCTTAAGATGCACGCTTTACCATCTGTATCACCACTTATCAGTTTTTCCGTTTTGAAATCATGTTATGTTGAGGAAGCTGAGAACAAAACTCAAGCGAATTAATTGATAGATGCAATTCAAAAATCATTAGGAAGTATAAAAGGGTAAGATAATAAGATTGAGGTCATGATGTATTTCTGGAGTAACAAAATATGTCTATGTCTACATTTTTCTGCTCGATATAAGAACCAAAAGGATGTCCCTAGAACAGTCTCATGCATGCATGCAAAAGGAATGTACTTTAGACAATTTACTCACCGGCTCGGATACCTTGATATAGAGTCGATATTTTTTTCATAGAGAAATATATATGGATCTACATATTTTATATCAATTAGCTACCATGATAGTTAATTGATATAGGATATACAATTTCGTAGATTTCTCTGAGCCTAATAGACTCCAACAAGTGATTGAGATGTGTCTAGCCAACAAGGGACTCCGACATGTTTGATAGAGAGGGTAAAAAGTAAACGTAAACTAATTTTATCGGTCTATATGGTCTCTAGCAAATTTTAAATGATGAAAATATATACATGCTAATTCACACTCCAATGAGTCCATAAGGTTTAGCCGTGTAGCTCCAGTTGATCCCTAGGTGGATGACAACCAACAAACCAACCTAGGCATGAGCCCAACAATTAATGTGGTTTGTTCCTAAGAGGTGGACTCATTAATTATATATTTTTGATTACTGATCTAGCTTTCTAATACCTAATTTATCTGCCACATGATACTCTTTAGGGCTGGAGCGATGTTATCTTGTTGGGGTTGCCAAAACTTTTATGTTTGACAAACATTGGAAATTACATTATAACAAAAATAAAGTATAAAAATATAGAAAATTATAAAGAAAACATTTCTTTGGTGCTCAAATGATGAAATCACTTGGCATAAAGACCATCTCCCCATCTATCCGAACCAAACCAACAATGATTGGCCTATGATTTCTTGCTAGTTGTATTTCATGTTTTTAGTTAATTTGTAGAAATACCGACTCCACACAAAGTCAAAGGACCAAAATTTGAAATTATTTAGAAATGTTGATTTAAAGTTAAAAAGGAAGGGATTTATAAAAAGTCGTTAGAAGTGGGTTGGTCTACTAGAAAATAAAAAGTACTTGGCTTATGCAAGAAAATAACAAGTATTTGGCTTATGCGAAGTGTATCAGCAGTCATCTCAAATCGATTTGAGGCCCATGGCAAAAACAAAAAATGAGTTCCTTCAAACAAAATAAAATAAAAACCAAAACAATGATGGTATGGAGACAAGTACGTGAGCACTTGTTATTAAATTATATATATATATATATATATATATATATATATATATATATATATTATGAAAAATAAATTGAAGCGGGTTTAGAGTATACGTGTTAAATATTAAAACAAATAAACCATTAGGTTAGTGCAAAGTAAATAATGACAAAACAAAATAAAACAAAAATGAACAATCAAAGCATTTTGAAAATCGCCACTTTCGTGTCCGGCAAAAAAAAAAGACGAGTGTTTAGCAAAAAAAATCATATTTTAGTGAAAACTCTAAAATTAAAAAAACTTGAAAAATAGTCTGCATAACCTGGTGGTTAGCTTGATATTTTGTTAACAAACTATCAAATAATAGTTATTATATATTAATTGGTTTTTTGTTAACGAACATACAAATAATAGTTATTATATTAAAAGAGATGCAATGTAGAAAATCCCATCTAGGAAAATTATGCATGATAAGGACTAGAAAAACACCAAAATTTTAAATAAAATAAGTATTTGGATGGTTTGTCAAAGAGAAAAAAAAAAAAAAAAAAAAAAAGAGCGTGAATGACCATTTAAATAACTTGGATGATCTTTGAATAACAAAGAAAAATGCAAGGCTATTTTTATAATTTGAATTTCAATTTTCAACAAAATCGGACGTAAGTTTTTAAGTTATTAAAAAATCCATAGAAAATTGGGGACCGGTATCGTAATAAAAGAGAGCAAAAGTGATTATTTTTTGTTAATTCAAAAAGCGCATGTATATAAGAATCGAAACTACGCCTACAAATAAAACTTACCGATGCTTGCAAGTTACCACAACGCTAACCAATTTATCTAATGAAATATTGGTTTACTTTTTAAAACGGCCTATATATATAAAATATCAAACAAAGTTAATTTTGGGGCCCCAAGCCGTACTGAAGTCTAGGGCGGTCGTCCACTTTGCCCGTCCAATAGGGCCGTTGTGTACCCGGAGACTACATGAATTGGGTAACTTGTATAGAAATTAATTTTGAAGAAATTAAATAATAATAATAATAATAATAATAATAATAATAATAATAATAATAAGTTGATTAAAATTTATAAAAAAAAATCAATGAATATCTATAACAAAGATACATGTTCAAATGTTAAAATATTTCAAATTGATATTTATTCTTGAAATCATTTAATCTTTAATATGCTCTTTTTGTTATTTTCTGTCAAATATGCATTAAATTAAAACTAAATAACAAAATGTTTAATAAATAGTTAAGGATTGATGTAATATTTGTTACGTTACCAACTTTAAGTTTTGATCTCATTTGGTCATCGATAATTTTTAAACAATATAAATCGCGAAACTTGTAAATTTTATATCAAACAAGTCATTTTCAATAAGTGGATTGATCATACGATTGCTATGTTTGCTATGTCTATGTTGTTGAGTTTTTATTCAATTAGTCCAATTATAAACACATAATTAGACGTAATTAGTAACAAAAGACTTTGTAATTTGAATACAATAAAACTAGTTTTATACCCACCAATGATCATTTTGCACATACTTAGAAATAATTAAATATTAAACAAAACCAAAGAAGAAGAAAGTGATACAACTTTTGAAAACTTTGGTTTCTTTTAGCAATTAGGAAGTTGATGAAGATGACTTTAAACTCTAAATTAAGTTGTCTATAATATATCCACCAAGCAAACTTTGCACCACCAAAATATGCTAGTAAACACTTGTATAAAGTTGTTCTTAAGCTTTAAGACTTATAACAAATAAGTGCTTAAAGAGAAGCAAATTTAAGGACTTATTTCTAGCACCAAACGGAAGAAAGAAGAAGAAAGGGAAGACTTAGAATTCTAAAAAATTGTTTGCCATTTAAAAGGATTCTTGTGAGCAAAAAGACCAACCAAATCACTAGTAAATGCCTTCGTTATATACCAAATGTATATAAAAGTCAAGACCAAAAAATGAAAAGGTAAGACTTTCTTACAAGCATGAAGTTAAGTAATAAACAATTCAAAAGCATGTACCCCCATGCCTACTCAAAGAGACAAAATCTAAGTGTTGATTACATCTCACACAACTAGTTAGTTAAGTTATAAACATTTGGTTACCTAAAGTGTCCGAAAGTTTGTACACAACTTTAGTAATCATACCATATGATTTATAACTAGTTTGTTCTCTTTATTATTATTTCTTAGAAATAGTAATTCCCAATGTGTTGGTAAAATATTATTTCTCAAAATAATGTTTTTTTTTTTCAATTAAATACAAGTATTGTTATATTTATTAATGACCAAATTATAGTAATAAACAATCAATTGTTAGCAACTTGCTATAATGTGTGACTATATACAATCATATGTTATAAGCAACATCATTCTATATTAACTTTTGGACATACATGATCTTTCATATGTGGCATGTCACATGGTGTTGATGTCAATTGAAAAGGTCTATATGGTGTTGACGTGACATCCCCCGGTTCATTTTCTCTTGAATTATATACTATTACAAATCTTAAAATTATTATTATACTACTATCATTAAGAAAAAACAACCTACACCCACTATTCATCCTCTTTGGCAATTTTTTCTTCCCTAGTTATTCTAACGACCACCCCTTTGCTCTCCAGTTCTCTCCTTCTTCCCATTCATGCTCTTTTGGCTTCTTTTTCTCCTTGGCTTTCATAGTTATGAACATGTTGCACATTGATTGAGATTTCTCTTCGTTACAAGCCTTCGTGAAATCGAACTGAACACAAACCCTAACTTAGTTGAGTTAGTTTGAATGTATGACTATGATAGAGATTAGAATTGCAAATGTTTTTTGTGAGGTCGATTTGGATTTTTCTAAATTTGCCAGAAAAACACACTCGAGACTTCCTTTACCAATCATTTCACTTATGGACCAAGCACTCCCATTTTGGTGAATTTATGTTGGTTTCTTCAAATTCTCTTTCGGCACCTTGACAACCACCCCATCTTCTACCACCACCACTTTCCTCCTTTAGAAACCTGTAAAAAAAATTCAACCTACCGATCGGTAGGTTTAAGTATGAGGAAGAGGAGGTGTAAAGAGATGAATAGAGGCATCAATTTGAATAATTGTTAATAGTTCTAAAAAACTATTATTAAAATTAACTTAAGGGTTTTTTTTAATAAATTTAATTTCATGGTAACTTGAAAACCCTATTATCATACATACTTATAAAGCTAGCATTTTTTCTTAAATCTCATGCATTTGAAACCCCCATTCTTTTTTCCTTTCATCACATTCATTTGAAACTCCCATGACTTTTCAATTTCCTTATAATAATAATTAAAATTTGGTAATTAAGTTAAATAAATATCAAATCTAAAGTGTATTCATATATAAACTAAATTTCAATATTAAAATAATATCTTTAATTCTACTTATAAAATTATGTTTCTTAACTTTTAACATATAATACTTAATTTATTAGTTTTAATATATTGTTGGATGTAAACCATTATCATTTTAAATGTATAATTTTTGAATAATTGGTATAAAATACTTAAATTATTAATTAAAATATAACATTATAGGCTCAACTTAAATATAAATTTTATTTAACTTAAACAACCCAAAGATTATTTTATAAATAGTTAAAAGTGATAAATTGTAGTGTTTTTCTAATAATGATTGTAAGTTGGTTAATAAGGTTAAATAGATATCAAATCTAAAGTGTAATCATAAATAGACTAAATTTCAATTTTAAAATAATAGCTTTACTTCTATTTATAAAGTTATGTCTTTAAATTTTAACATATTATACTTAATTTATTAGATTTAAAATGTTGTTGCATGTAAACCATTATCAGTTTAAAGCTACAATTTTAGAACAGTTTTGACAAAATACTTAAATTGTTAATTTAAATATAACATTACAGTGTCAACTTAAATATAAATTTCAGTTCCACTAAAAAAACCAAATAATATTTTGTGAATAGTTAAAAGTGATAAATTATAGTGATAAATGCAAAAACTAAATTGTAATATCAGTTTAACTAAAATATTTCCTAAATATATTTATATAATCGATAAATATTTTCAAATAAGTAGCTTAAAATAACTTATAATAACAACAGTTAAAAATAATTCTATATAAATGATTATATTGTTACCTTTAAAATCAAAAAATAATTTTGATGTTTTAAGTAATTATAATGATAGAAATTAAAACATTAAGCAATTAAAATTTAAAAAATTAGTTAAAAATAACAACTATAAATAATATTAAACCATATATAATATTTAATTTTATTGATGCGTAACTCGCGAGTAGAAGTCATTCAAATGATTGAGATTATGACGTTATAATAGATTTATATATTATCATATAATTCAAAATAATCAATATATTATATCAAATTAATATACGAATTATTATATCAAATTTAACAACAACGTTAGTTTTATATTAAAAAAAATATATATTTGTAAAAACTTCAACTATATAGGTGTTTCTGCGCATTACAATGTCAACTAAAATATAAATTTAAGTTCCATTTAAAAAAAACTAAAGAATATTTTGTAAATAGTTAAAAGTGATAAATTGTAGTGATAAAAGCAAAAACTAAATTCTAATTTCAATTTAACTAAAATATTTCTTAAATATATTTTTATAATCGTTAAAAGTTTCCAAATAAGTAGCTTAAAATAACTTACAATAACAATAGTTAAAAACAATTCTATATAAATGATTATATTGTTAGCTTTAAAAGAAAAAAAAACAATGTTTGATGTTTTAAATAATTATAATGATAGAAATTAAAACATTAAACAAATAAATTTTAAAAAATTAATTAATAATAAAACAACTATATATAACATCAAAATCATATATTATATTTAATTTTATTCATGTGTAACTCACGGGTAGAAGTCATTCAAACGATTAAGATTATGAAGTTATAATAAATGTATATATATTATCATATAATTCAAAATAATTAATATATTATATCAATTTAGTATATATAAATTATTATATCAAATTTAACAACAACGTTATTGTTATATTTAAAAATATATATATTTGTAAAGACTTCAACTATATAAGTGTTTCTGCGCAACGTGCGGACATTCGCCTAGTTATTACATATAAAAAAGACAAAAATGAAATTTTTTTAAAGTTCGGGTATAAATGAAAAACAAAAAATAATCACATGGATAAAACTGACAAATTTTACTAAACTTAAGGACTTTCATATCAAAACCTTTTATCAACCCAATAAGATTGGGTGTGGCCTCAGCACCAACTCGGCATCCTCAAAAAACACTGCCCCATAGTTTTTGGCAACATCCTCCACGACATTCTATTACCGAGCCTTTCTTCTTACTATCTTTCTTGGCCATCTCTTATTGTTTGCTATTTCCCACTCATCAACCATGACAAAGTGTGGCAAAGTGAGGAGGAGGTGAAGAAGGATGACGTGAGCACACGTTTGGGGCGGTGTTCGGCAAAGGCGACACTGCTCGGTCTTATTAAAGAGATTATTTTTTATTTTTATTTTTTTTGCAAAAATTATGAAAAGTTGGGTGGGGAATGAAAAAATGAAAAAGATTAAGGGCCTATTCTGAAAACCCCTTTGCATAATAAGTACCATCATCCATCTTGAGAAAACCCTGTTGAGTTCGAATAGATCTTGGCTTGTTACCAAAGAAATTCAAATCCCTTCATCGGAAGCTAAAACAGAATGTCAGGAATGGAACGGCTACAGAGGATGTTCGCCGGCGCAGGAGGCGCACTAGGTCACCCACCACCGGACTCTCCGACTCTCGATACATCGGAGCAAGTTTACATCTCCTCCCTAGCCCTCCTCAAGATGCTTAAACACGGTAAATTCTATTCCTTAGGGTTGTTTGCTTTTGTCACATAGACCTACATATTGGTGATTATACTGTTGATGAAATCGATTAGGGTTTAACAAATTGATTTCCTATGTTTTGTAGGAAGAGCGGGAGTTCCTATGGAAGTCATGGGCTTGATGCTTGGGGAATTCGTCGATGAATATACAGTTCGTGTGGTGGATGTTTTCGCTATGCCTCAAAGTGGTACTGGTGTTAGCGTTGAAGCTGTTGATCATGTTTTCCAGACCAACATGCTTGATATGCTTAAACAAACTGGCAGGTAATTGTGATTCTATTGATTCTCTTTTCACCATTTCTTTGTATTGCAGAATTAGAAATTTATATACTCGGGAATTCAATTAAGTTATTACCTGTTCAAAGTTTATAATCTTTGATGTCATACGACAACAAAAAGTTGTATATTTTGGGTGTTTATGCCTGTGGTTACAACTTAGGGCATGTTGAAATTTGGAGTCATATTAGGGATAACTCAACATGATCTCATGCACCTAAGAAAATCTTTACAATCAGTTAGATGCCAGATTATTTTACTAAAAAATTATAGTGGAAAAGGGTAAACAACAATAGACTGTAATGAGTTATGGATGCAAAGCTTATATAAATGTTAAAGATGCTTCTATATACTAAGTAATCATAACATCTGCATAACCTTGTTTTAGGCTCCGAAATATTGTTCATAACCTTTTTTTTCCAATTGAAACACTACAAGTAATTTGTATTTTAATTTCCAATATCAATTGTTTCTTTTTTTTTTTGCACAGACCAGAGATGGTGGTTGGGTGGTATCATTCGCATCCTGGATTTGGTTGTTGGTTATCTGGAGTTGACATCAATACTCAACAGGTTCTCTACTAATTTCTCTCAATTTCATTATTTCAATTTCAAATAACATAATCATTGCTACAACAATTAATAAATAATAAATTTCGCAGAGTTTTGAAGCACTGAATCAACGCGCAGTTGCAGTAGTGGTGGATCCAATCCAAAGTGTGAAAGGAAAAGTTGTAATCGATGCTTTCCGTTTAATCAACCCCCAAACTATGATGCTTGGCCAAGAGCCACGCCAAACAACATCTAATCTTGGACATCTTAATAAACCATCCATCCAAGTGAGTCAAATCTTTTTTTTTTTTTTTTTTTTTTTTTTTTTTTTGACTTAATGAGCTTAATGGGTTAATCACTTAATCATGGTTGTTTAAACTTTTACAGGCACTTATCCATGGTTTAAACAGGCATTACTATTCAATTGCCATTAATTACAGGAAAAATAAACTCGAGGAGAAGATGCTCTTGAACCTTCATAAGAAGAAGTGGACCGATGGTTTGACTCTCGAACGTTTTGATACCCATTCCAAAACCAATGAGCAGACTGTCCAGGTCAGACTTTTTTTTTTCATAAATTTTTTTGCTGTTACTGTATCTGTCACAGTAACATACAATAATGTGTTACTGTTACTATATTAGTAACAGTAACACAATAATATTACTGTTACTGTGTAACAGTAATATTATTGTACTATATCAGTCATAGGAACAGTAATGTTATTATGTTACTATGACTGTGAATAGTAATAGTAACAGTG
Organism: Lactuca serriola; assembly: GCF_051521515.1. Classification (NCBI taxonomy): domain Eukaryota; kingdom Viridiplantae; phylum Streptophyta; class Magnoliopsida; order Asterales; family Asteraceae; genus Lactuca; species Lactuca serriola. The sequence continues at coordinate 240,527,832 of NC_136411.1, forward strand.
ATGTTGGTGAAAGCAGGAGATGTTGGGTTTGGCGGTGAAATATAACAAAGCGGTTGAGGAAGAGGACAAATTGTCACCGGAGAAGCTGGCGATTGCAAATGTGGGAAGACAGGATGCAAAGAAGCATCTAGAAGAGCATGTTTCCAATTTGATGTCATCAAATATCATTCAGACATTGGGGACAATGCTTGACACTGTTGTGTTCTAGTTCTCTAGATGAATCTGTTATGGGAAAGTGTGTTTTGGTATACTTGGAAATGAATGGAATGACTTGTTGGATGGGTTAAGTTGTTTGTTGTGTTGATGGATTTTAATGAACTGAAATGAATATTTCTTTATTAGAATGTGTTTTCTTCTATATTGTGGTGTTTTTAGTAGTTTTATCTTGGACTTGTTGAAAAGCTTGCGATATACATTATTTTATTATTATTATTTTTTGTGTCTACTCTTTATTGACGAATTTTTATTTGAAAGTATCATGAGTTGAATTAAACTACGGATTTAATACAAGAGTAAAAGTAGACTTTGAGAGTTTTTTACGTATTTTAAGAACTTACAACTATTTATGCAAAACACTTGTATAAAAATAAATTCAACAGATTTTAGCTATTTTTGTCAAATATATCCTAAAGCCTCGTATTCTATTTTCCTCTATGAATTTGGAGTGAATTAGGGATGCGTATAAATAAATCCTGATTCAGAAGAGAGAGACGCTGACTTTTCAAACTAGTAGAAGCAAAATTCTATTTTTTTTATCCATATTCTTGAATAGTTAGTGAGAGATTTGAATAATTGGAATAAATTTGATATGAATTCGATAATGAAATGAATTTGGAAAGATATGCGAATGAGATTGTTGGGATTTATATGTTTTTTTTTTTTTTTTTTGTCAAATCTCTTTCTCTTTCTCTTTCTCTCTCTCTCTCTCTCTATATCTATATATATATATATATATATATATATATATATATATATATATATATATATATATATATATATATATATATATATATATATATATATGGGTAAAATGAACATACCTAATAACCTTATATAAGCTTAACTTGATTTATTTTCAAGATTTTGGAAATCTCACTATCATCTTCCTCTTACATCACATCATTTTGCCGAACAATGTACATATTCTAATATGATTTTTAAAATGTTTAGAATATTCTACTAGATTTCTAAATATTCTATTAAAATATGTAAAAAATGTATTTTTTGTATTTATCTTTTATTTTTTTGCTATATAAAAAAATTTCAAAAATTTTCAATTATTTTGCATTTTAAAAATGTTTTTGTTTTATCTAATAAATGAGTGATTAGAATTGCGTCTCACGGTCTCACAAAATTAGGCTGTCTCATATGAACCTAACCTTATATATATATATATATATATATATATATATATATATATACACACACACACACACACATACACACACACACACACACACATACTAGGCGAATGCCCGCGCGTTGTGCAGAATCATTTATATAGCTGAAATCTTTACAAATATATGTTTTTTTAAATATGAAAATAATGTTGTTAAATTTGATATAATAATTCGTATACTAAGTTGATATGATATATTGATTGTTTTGAATTATATGATTATATATATATATATATATATATATATATATATATATATATATAGTTTAATGTTATTTATAGTTGTTATTGTTAATTAATTTTTAAAAATTTATTTGATTAACATTTTAATTTCTATCATTGTAATTATTTAAAACATCAAACACTTTTTATTTTATTTTATAGGTAACAATATAATCATTTATATAAAGTTATTTTCATGATAAGTCTCATAATTACATATCAAATGTTAAAAATTATGTTATCTTTTAAATATTGTCTTTTAAATATATTGTATAGGATAACCCAACAAAAAAAATAATAAAAAATAAACATAATCAGAATAGAAAAACTACAATCAAATAAATAAGATCATTGAGTGGTTGAATATATAAATAAAGATGTAACATAAACATACATTTAAATCAAAAGAAAAACTAATATTCGTCAACTTTTCTCAAACAAAAAAAACCTATGTCCTTTTTCTGAATCTTCTTTCTTTATTTAATACCATTCAACCATAGAAACTTGATGACAATTCTTCACTAACCTGCAATCAAAATATTTTTCATGAAAAAGAAGAATCAGAAAGATATTCCAAGCAAAACATTAATGTTTGGAGAGTCACATTCAAGATTGAGTAATACATACAAATCAAATATAATGATTAAATGAGAAAATGAATATAAAGAAAGAATAGAAAAGCTTCATTTGTTTTGGTTGAAAGATATTCCAAGCAAAACATTGATGTTATGACATCCTTCTTACATGTAAGATCTTATATAACACAAAAGACACAAAAGATTGACCTTTTTATAGTAAACTTTTCACTAAATGCTAATTAAACATAATATAAGTTATAAAACTTTTGAGTGTTAAATCATAATTAAGAAAACTTTTGAGTTGAATTAGTTAAAAAAGGAGGTTTCAAATGAATGTGGTTTGAGGAAGTTAAAAAATGGGGGTTTCAAATCCATGAGATTCAAGAAAAAATGCTAGCTTTATAGTATGTATGACTAGGCGAATCCTCGCGCGTTGCGCGAATATAATTATTTAATTAAAATAATAAAATTTTACAAATTGTGATTTAGTATTTATAAATGCAAAAACCAATGTCAGTAGAAAAATAACACATATAGTTAACCTATTAGTTTTATTAACTGTAATAAGTTTATATCATTGATTATTTCTACTATTAATTGATGATTTTATAGACCGTTTTATGTTGTGTAAATTGTATATCAAACATATATATCAAATAAAAAAGTAGAATGAAAAAAATAATAGAATAATATGGAAAACTTTTAACAACATAAAAACATTACAATATTTAGTATAACATTTAAATCAAACAAAACTTATTAACCACTTATAAATCATTCAAAAAGAATATTTAGAAATCAACATACATTTGATATATAAAAACATTGTTATAAAAATATTGCGTTGAAATAACCATTGATGCGACAAAACTTTTTTTCAACTCTTTTTAAATAACCATTGGAATAGAATGAAAGATTCAAGTAAAATAGTGATTTGAAATTAAAAGCTATAGTGATGATTGTTAAGTACTAAGACCAATCTTAAAAAAAAAACAAAAAGCTAAAGAAACATGTTAAGAGTGGGTTATGGAGTGGGAAGTGTGACACGTAAATTATATTTTTATCACTTATATTTTCTTATAAAAGTATTAATATTTTCTTTAGTCTTACTTTAACTTTAAGGTGAAGAACGAATAGGAAAAAGGAAATTAACTAATGTAATACGATATAATAGATTACTTATTATTATTACTATAAAAACATTTCAAAAAATGGATACATAGATATAAATTTTGTGAAAACATAATGAATATATTTTTATAACACATAAATAATCATTGGTTTTCAACAATAAATCTATATCATATTTAAAATCATTCGTTCTAATTCATTACTATCACTAACATTTTGGAATAATAATTGTAAACTCCTTTTTATCAAAATCAATTATCAAAAGTTCCATCGATGTTATTTACACCAAAATAAACGATATAAACTAACATAATATATAACTACCAACATAAAATACATGTTGAATAATGTTCTCTTAGACAGAAAAATAGATTGTCTTAACATAAAAGAGAAAGATGATATAAAAATACATACATGGTAACAAAGTTAATTGCTCTAACTGATAAATAGCTTAAAGATTGATTTACCAAAAGCTCATGAGAAGTGATTATTAGTCCCACTTCATCATCTTATGATTATAAAAAAAATCCATAACACATAAAATTGAAAAAATTGTCTCGGTATACCTTCACACACATACCCAAATTTGAAGCTTGGTTAATATATACAACTTTACATGTACCAAATTTGCATTTACTTGCATTTGCATTTAGAAAAGTTGCAATTGTTCTCTTACATCCATGGAACCAATCATATAACTCTTCAAACTCTTCAAACTCCACCAATATAAACTATCATTTTGTTTTGACATACATGCAATATGCAAGCTACAATGTTCTTATATAGGCTAAATATTTCATTTAACCCATCAATTAAATAGCATGATTTGAAGAGTTTTGGAAGTTACGAATCACAACATTTTAATTAATCATGAATTAAATAATATAAGTTGAATAGTCTTGGGAGTTTCCTGAAGTCATAATTGCAACTATAGATATTAGACTTATCCAAGTGGGAGACTATTGGATAAGGTGTCTACGTCCATCATTATATTTGAGATATACTTGACCCGACCCGGCATGGTCCATTTAGGTTGCACTTCACCCGAACAATTTATATGGATAATCTTTGAGAATAGTATAAGTTATGATTTATTAATATATTATAAGTTCTAATATATTAATATGAAATCATATTATTTAATTAGTATTGATCTAAAACTAATTTAGAATTAATTTGGTGATCAAAAGTGTGACTAATTAAATATGGACTCTTGTATTTATATAGTGTGGGCTAATGCTTATTTAGAATGGGCTAGGCTTGCATGGTAAGTCCATGGATAGTCCATGGAGCTTTAACCCATGGATCTCATGGAAATGAAAGGTCATGGGTATTAGGGTTTACATGGATGTAACCCTAATCTACCACACAATATAAAGGAGTCCCTGGCACTTGAAATTGCACTAGTTTATGTGTGAGAACTATGGGTGGTCGATTTCTAGAAGTGTTCTACTATTCTCTTAAGATTCCAAGGTTTGTGGTCGATTTCTAGTAAGTGCCTCTCATGTACTCTTTGGCGTGCTCGGAGCTCTATGACTTTAGCTCGAGTTACAGTTAATTCTTGCTGCAACGCCTCATTGTCTCTCATAGCTCTCTCACGAGCATCATCAAGATGGCGAATGCAGACTGTATTAATTCCCGCATTGGCATCAACTTCCATGATTCGGTTTATGGACGTCCTACCTTGCTCTTCATTTCGAGAACCCTGCGGACCAGAATTGGCAGGACTCTGTCTGCTGAGCCTCCCTCGCTCAGGATGTAGAAGCTTCTGTCTCCGTTGTATGGTATGGGTTGACCTTGCTCTTGACTCCATGTTCCCAAGTTTTCCGCCCACAGAGGCGTCAAGCCTTGAAAAGCCGGATGAGGGTTAGGATTTGGGATTGGAGCTACCAGGGGTAGATCATTGACTTCTGGCTTGGAGTCAAAATCCTCCGGGAAGTTCTCTGAGAAGTCTTCATCCAATGGAATTGCATGATTCTCTTCTGGATCTGCATCGAGCCATCCACCATTACTTTGGTTGGGGAATGTGACAACCCGAAATTTCCGTTTGTTTTAACGCCGTAATTAAGCACGACAAAAATTAGCCAAATTTATCCCAAAATATTTTTTTGGCCGGATTTAAGCCCGTTGGAATATTTTAAATAATATTCGTCAAACGAACCAAAAATAAGGAAGTAAAATTTAGAGTTGCCGTGTTTAGCATAAGTCGCGGAACTCCAAAAATTTGGAATTTACGGACAAAAACTCGGAGTTTTTGACCGCGAACCCCGAGGGTATAAATATGACACTTAGTCATTTCCCCTCATTTTTCCAACTCCCACCTCAAGAACACTCAAGAAATCCTCTCAACTATCATATATTCATCCCGTCAAATCCGCCAAAATCGATCATTCAAGCTTCTTATACGTAAGTATACTTCTCCTAGCTAGTTGTTTGATTTGAATACATGTCAAAACCTTGAAGAACACCAAGAACAAGGTGTTTACGGTCCAAGGTGTTCTTGGACCGTAAACTCCAAATTAGGTACCAAAGTAAGCCTTGGTTCATTCTAAGTCTTGACAACTAGCATAGATCCCTTCTTGATGAGTTTAACACTCGAAAATCATCCATTTCCCAAGCAAACATGTGTTTACGGTTTGGGGAGATCATCCCAAAAACCGTGAACACCCCCAAAGGGTGTTTAGATGCCTCTAATGCCTTCTAATGTTTGTGTAATGGAATGGAACCTTACATGAATGATCTAAGAACCCCAAGAACATGAATTGAAGGGACAAACATGAGTTTACGGTTTTAGAACATCTCCCAAAACCGTAAACACCTTTCCAAGGTGTTTAAGTGCCCTTAACACCTTCCTATGCTCACATAAATGACTAGAACCTTGCATGCATGACCTAGAACCACAAAAGCACCAAAAGAATCGACTAGCATGAGTTTACGACCGTAAACTCATGTGTTTACAGCCGTAAACTCCAAAGGGAGTGGTCCAAGGACCGTAAACTCCAAGAACTGTCCATTTTGAGCCCCAATCACTTCCATGGCCCTTGAATCAACCTTATAACCTTTCCTTGTGAAGCATGAAGCCTTAAAGCACACAAATACACCTCAACCATGAGTTTACGGTCATAAACTCATGGGGGATATGGTTCCAAAACCGTAAACACCCCTAGGTATTATCATTTGAGGAGTAAACTCCAGTGTGAGTCAATACTCTCCTTATATGCAACCCTTGGTACTCCTAGGACTTGTAGCAAAGTGTGTTCATGTAGTGGGACATCCTTACTTGCTTAATTAGTTATTAAATGACTAATTAGATACTTAAATGTATCATTACATGTTAAATAGGATTCGAGAGTGTGTTCAAGTCCTCACTTGACACCTAGCGTCCTATACCGTCCACTCATCCGAATCGCCCACGTCAGGTGAGTTCATATCCCTGAATTAACCTTTTAAATGTTTTTAAATGCTTTTAGGGGGGGGGGGAATACAAGTTGAAACATGCTAGTTATCATATCAATCATAGGTGATTAATAACCCGCATGCAAAAGGATTTATTACACTTTCATCTATTTTACCAAGTATATTACTTCAAATGGTTTTCCAAAACGTTACTACTTATTTAGATCTTTCTTAAACTATCCTTCGTGCTGTATGTTTTCCTTCAAAACCTGTTACAGCAATATTTTAAACAGAGGTTTTCTTCACTTAAACCGTGTTATCAAATCATTTTTTTCAAAGCTTGTTTATGTAAGGTTTACCAAAGGTTTTCAAAACTTGTTTTATAAACTGACATCAAGTCATAAATTCTTATTTATAAAGTTTTCCAAAATGTTTTACAAAGTTTTTGTTATGCTTTTATTTCATTAAATGCATGCCTATATTTGTATAGTTATATAAATAATGTTTAAAGGACTTAGGAAGGCTAGTACGCCCTATTTCATTTTCCTCGTTGGGATGTGGTCTGGTGGGTATCAGGTATCCGTCCGAAGGTCGTTTAAACATTAATTATATATCATGTATACATGTATGGACATAAAAGTCTCTCTCTCTCTCTCTCTCTCTCTCTCAGCTAATTCATCGCCTCGAGTAGTACATGCATCCTTCTATTATTCATGTTTTTGGAACCCTAGTAACTATTATAGGAATAGTTAGGAGACTCTCTCTCTCTCTCTCTCTCTCTTTTACTTTAGAATGTGACACACTATTCCTCTCTACGACGCTTCATTGTGCCAACGCCGTGTAACCAGAGTCTCCAGGAAGGAGAGCAAACATTATGTGTATAGATCTATACGTGACTGACACTCCCACACCCAGAATACTAGCTACAGTCCACGCCGGTAAGGCCCATGGGTGACATAATGCCACTACCTCTACGCGTGACCTGGAGGGTCATCGGATGCTCTATCGTCGATCAGCATGGTTACATATGAGTTCACATTCACCCTTTGTTTTAGACTTTGCTAGCTGTATCGTTCACTCGATATTGTCTGGAGTTTGTGTCTTCTTGTTTTAGACTTTGCTAGCTGTATCGTTCATTCGATACTGTTTGGAGTTTGTGCTTCATTTTGTTAGACTGAGCCAGGCGTATCATTCATTCGATACTCTCCTAGAGTGTATGTTTTCTTTTGTTTAGTCAGCAGCGTTACTGCTGAGGTATATATTATTTTCCCTTAGTATTTTCACTTGTGATTTTCTCATTATTCTTTTAAAGTCAATTCTGTATTTTGGTAATGATAGTAATTTGGGGAAAACTACTCCTTAAAACATAAATCTGTCGGGTCTTGGTAGAAGACTGCTTTTATTTAGAAAATATAGGATTTTCTGGAAAGGACACTAATACACCGTAGATTCTAAACTACTATCTTTCATAAAGTTATCTTGAATAAAAATGTGTATTTATACAAATGACACTAAATACTTATGGACTCACCAGCATTATAAAAATGCTGATACTCGCTTTCAAAATAACTTGTATTCTCAGGTCATCGATAGACAGGTACATCCCGGGAGCTTTTGTGAAGACAGCCTAGTACCGAGCTGCATCTATGTTATGTTTTGTATTTACTTTGATATTACTATGTCATGTAAACTATGTAAAATTATTACTATTAATGCAATGGTTGTTGTACTTTGATTACTATATTGCATATGTTGTGATACTTGACATGACGTCATCCACCCCAGAATGTTTCCGCCGTTTCGGTTTTGGGGTGTGACAGGGAAGTACGGGTCGCCGTGGGGATGGAATCCAGCCATGTTATCTACGTGAGAATAGGGGTAAAAGAAATAGTTAATAGAAGTACTACTTAAGATAATTATAAGATGATTCTTACCAGTTACTCCAATATCTGCGTAGTGTATACCAGTCATATGTAACCAAAATAGGATAGACCTTCGAATAAGTGATCCTAACTCTAAGTCCACGACCAAACAAGGAACATGAAGTAAAGCAAAGATCACAGATTCTAAGTATATGACACCTTAGTCACATATAACCTTAGCGTATCCACTCAGCAACTATTGACATACTAGTAAAGACCTTTTTAGTTTGCACATAAGTAATTATAGTAACACAAAATACTCCTATAGTATTTTAAGTTTATGCTTTGTTCTAAAGTTTTCATTGTAGTAGTGTTGGTAAGTTTTTAGACTTGCTGCAACACCACAATTATTCCTAGGCACATGCTAATCACTTCTCGGAAATATATAGTTGATCAGGGTATATCACTCCCAGATCTGATTATATGTCCCCAAGCCTAATTGTGTCGTCCAACAATCGCAATACTTTTGTTCTGTTCTGGTATGACACTGATCCTAGTATGAATGCTTGTAAGTATACATTTAGTTAAATATTTTATTATTTAAAAGTATAAACTCTTGGTAAGAGTATTTTAATCCCGTTGTTTTTATAGTTGTATATCTTTTATGGGTTGTTATACTTAATTTACTATAAACAAAGCTCTGATACCAATCTGTCACACCCCCAAACCAGAACGGAGGAAACGTTCGGTGGCGGAGGACGTCATGTGCAATATCATAACAATGCATAATAGTAAAACAAGCAACAACATCATCCATTGCATTAATAATATAATTCAATACAAGTGTGTTCTGTGTATAGTTTGAAAGACACCAAAATATTAATCAAAATAAAAGACTAGTCTTGAACGTGCTCTGTCTTCTCAAAACATGGTCATCAGTACCTGTCTACTAGTGACCTGAGAATACAAGTTATTTTGAAAGCGTAGATCAACATTAAAGCTGGTAAGTTCATAAGTATTTTAGTGTCATTGTTTGTATAAGTTTGATGAAAGTGTTTGTAAATGTTTGATGTAAAAGTTTGTAAGTGTTTGTCTTAAATGTTTGTATACTTCCTAGAAAATCCTATATATTCTACTAAAGTAGTCTTCTACCAAGACCCAATTGTTTTGTATGTTTGTTCTTTTGTAAAAGTGAGTGTTTTTCCCAAATATGACTATTATAACCAGAAAATAGTTTACATTACCGTTTATGTGAGAAGATCACAATATGAATGTAATGGAAAAATGACGATGTACAGTAGTATTGTATATAAGTAACTACAGATGTACTAACTACCTTAAACTTGTTTGTTTAATTAAGGTAAAATGTGATGAGATTATAACCATACTTGATTGACTAGTAAAAAACGATGATCAAAGACGACAAAATGGTATGACATTCGTCACCCGTAGACCTGCAGGTCCCACTGTAGCTAGCAGCAAGGTGTAGGATGGTCAATCCCATATAGATCTATACACAAATTCACGCTCTCCCTCCAGTAGACTCTGGTTACAAAACGTGACACAACAGTATATTGCCGTGCCATGAAGTAGTGGCTCACATTAATGTTATAGTATTCTTGTATTTGTATAGTATGTTCTCTCTGCTCTAGTGTATAGTATGTTCTCTTTATTCTAGTGTATAGTATGTTCTCTCTGTTTCTCATTATAGTATGTTTGAAATGACTTATGTATGAACTGACTCTTGTAAGTTTCATTGTTCTAGAAATAGTAAGTAGTGACTTCCTAAACTATACCTATTATAGTTTACTAGTAATGTTGTTTGAATGACTGATTTTGTTTGAACACCTTTGCTACCCAAAGGTATTAAACTGAATGAAGAACTTTTATATCTATACACATATACATAATATATAACTAAGATTCAAACGACACTGGGACAAACAACCGATACCCTAAGTCCACAATTAAACAAGGAACAAGAAATAAAGCGAGTTATCAGTCCTAAGCACTTTCAATCCTATTTATATAACTATATCTATATAGACATGATTTTGACAATATATAAGTTTAAAAGAGTTTAATAAAGAATTTAGCATATAAAAGAGTTTTAACCATTTGAATGGTTATAGATGACTTGATGTCAGTTTATAAAAGGTTTTTGAAATAGTTTGTTTAACAACATAGTTTTTGAAGAATAAGAAATCTTCTTGATTGACAGTTATTAATCACATGTGATTGATATAATAACTACAATGTTTTCTACTTGTATCCCCCCATAAAAGCATTTAAAATCATTTAAAAGATAGGGGTATGAACTCACCTGAAGTGAGTGATCTGGAAGGTGAGATAGATATAGGATGCTTGAGTTCACAATTGAAGTTCCAAAGCACAGTTGGATCCTATAAGGCATATGTTCATATATATATATATATATATATATATATATATATATATATATATACATATATATATATATATATATATATATATATATATATATATATATGTATGTATTTAGTTAGTGGTTATAACTACTAACAAGTATAGGAAACCACCTAAGATTGTAGGAAACACCCTAAATGAAGTGTTAGGCTCAAAAATGGAAGCTTGGAAGGGGTTTACGACCACCCATGGATGGGTTTGTGGCCTTAAGGAGTTCATGACCTCATGAGGTGTTTACGACCCTTATGAATCTATGAAGGGTTCACGGCAGTGATCCCTTCAAGCTCATGAAGATGATGATGAAACTTGACAAATCAAGGATAGGATCTAGTAGCCTTTCAAGTATGACAAGATTAAGGATGAAACAGTTACGTTTTTGAGGCTTTAGAGTGTTCACGGTTGAAGCTTTTTGAGAGAGAATAGATGTGTTCACGGTTGGGAGGAGGAGAATTAAGAAGAAAATGAGGCCACTCTAATATATATAGGAGGTGGCTCACGGCCGTGAACCTAGTTTGAGGTTGTGAACACCTTGTGTGTGGTTTTCTGGAATGAATTTAACCTCCCGATCTCAAGCTAACTAATCCCAACATCCATTCATACATTACATTAGGCTCAGAAACTCTCAAACAGATCCTTAATAGTGCTAAAGGATAGTAGAAACTAGTTTGACTTTGATTGAACTGTATGGCTGTACAAGATAGAAATTTCGGGTTGTCACAAAGCATATTGTATTCTTACAAAATACACTATATTGTATACATACCAAGCCTAATGTATTCTTACAAAGTTTTAACCATAAATTATCCTCACCTATAATTTTTATTTGGCTAATTGTTATACTTTTGTAAGCAAAACAACTATGAAGTTCCGATTTCAACAATGAATGTTCAAGAATTCATAATTCATCATCTAATTATAACATCTAATTTCAGATTTCAGCAAAGTAATACAATCAAAATCTGATTTATACATCTAACTTCATACTTTAACAAACAAATAGCATCTAAGTTCAGATTTCTTCATCTAATATCATATTTCAGTAAAGTAATATCATTTAAAAAAAACTGATTTCTGCATCTAGTTTCATGTTTCAGCAAACAAAGGATATATAATTTTATATTCCAGAAAACACAACATATAATTTCATATGTCACAAATTCTGCCAGATCTTCAGCAATTCTGGAAAGGGATCGAAACAACTGGACATGAATAATGAATATGTCACAGGGGGAAGAGAAAGAAAAAGAAAAACAGAAAAGAAGAAGCTACCTGGCCGTGGTCGTCGTCGTCGGGAACTAAACTGTCGATGTTGACGGTGAGGAGCTACTCGTCATCGGTGTCGTGGACGTCGACGTTACCTGATGGTGGTCCGACAAGAGGGTTGTGGTGACGAGATGATGATTTGGTTTGGGTATCGGCAATGGAGGGGAAGGAAGGAAGACGACATTGTGTGCCGCTACAAGTAGTGGGGCTATGGAAGATGATGGGCTGGGATGTTGAAGAAGAAGGTGGAGGAACGAATTTGATGGTTCGATTACACCAGCGAGACAACATAGATATGGACGAAGAAAATTGAAGACGATAATTGTAGGGTTTTTTTTTCTACAAGTTTTGACTTTGACATCCCATATTTAAAGGGATAATAAACATACCGACCATAATTAAATATGTAAAGATTACTATAATACCCTTAAATGATTTATTTAATTATTTATTATTTTTTCTCAATTCTTAGTGGTGCATACATCCAGATAATAGTTGCTACAAACATTTGAACTTATATATATATATATATATATATATATATATATATATATATATATATATATATATATATATATATATAGGTTCAGGTTCATTTGAGACCATTCTAATTTTGTGAGACCGTGAGACCAAATTTAAAAATAATTTTAAAATGCAAAATAAATGGAAAAATCCAATTTTTTTTTAAATATTATTTTCGGAACTTGAATTAACTAAAATAAAAATGAAAAAAAAATCCCGTTTTTTTTAAAAATACATGAAATATTTTAATAGAATATTACACTGACATATTCTAAAAAATAATTTTAAAATGCAAAATAAATGGAAAAATCTAAAAGTTTTTTTTTTTAAATATTATTTTCGGAACTTGAATTAACTAAAAAAAATTCCATTTTTTTGAAAAATACGTGAAATATTCTTAATAGAATATTACACTGTACATATTCTAAAAAATAATTTTAAAATGAAAAATAAATGGAAAAATCCAAATTTTTTTTTTAAATATTATTTTCGGAACTTGAATTAACTAAGAAAAAATAAAAAAAATTAAAATAATAAAAAATGCGTCATACGGTCTCACAAAATTAGGCTGTCTCACATGAATCTATATATATATATATATATATATATATATATATATATATATATATATATATATATATATATATATATATATATATATATATATATATATATATATAGTAAATCCAAGTTGCATATACCAACGATGATGTTGATTAGTCAACTATGATAATAAGTCGACGATGATAATGGTGTCAACTTGCGTGATTGTCAACTTGTTTGTTTGTGTTCATATGAAAGAGTCTCACAACCACGTCTTTACTACTACATTGCTTCCTATATATCCATGTCTTCATGTGTTTCATTCCTTACACCAACCTAAACAAAAGTCGTCGGACCTGACAGATAATTCGAAGTAAGATGGGCCGAGGTGAAGGGAATCCAGCTCCTCATTCCTCTGTTCAAACCCCATTCCAACATCCATCGCCACCACCACAAGGCTACCCAAACAATCATGAAAACCCACTATCATCCTCACCCTTTCCTTCACAACCAGATGCTAATTTGGCTGACAATGATCGGAATCAGAGCCACCCTCAGTCCACTCGTTCATTCGTACCTCAGTCGCCAGAAAGTATGCCGCCACCTGAAGCTTACCCACCTCAGAAGCCACATACGTACCCACCTCCACAATCACCATCAGCATACACACATCAGCCGGAAGGTGTTAGTATGCCGCCACCTGAAGCTTACCCACCTCAGAAACCACATACGTACCCACCTCAACAGTCACCGGCAGCATACCCACCTCAGCCGGAGGCTGTTCAGTTTCCTCCTCAGCCACAGCCTGTTCAATTTCCACCTCAGCAGACTAGTACTCATCAACAAGCTAATTACACTGCTCCTCAAAGTAACAACTACGCCTTTTCTAATGCTCAGCCGCAGGTGGTGAATTACGGTGGTCCGATAGGATATCAAACGCCCGTTAAAAATGGCCCTCCGGAAGGGATTGCTGTTGGAACTCAATACCTTGCTCCGACTCAGGAATGGAGAAATGGTCTGTTTGACTGTGCTGAGGATCCAGAAAATGGTAATTTCAATTACAGCTTCCAATTTATTCATTTCATTTATTTCTTGAATTCATTTACCTCTTGTATTACTATTATTCATAAGATTTTAAGATATTTATAATTGGTACCATTTCGTATTTCTTCATTTAATTTATTTTTATGTAGAAAAATACAATAAAACAAAAACAGGTTTACATTTTTGTATTATTTTGAGTGAAAAACAGAAATAATCTCAATAAGTTTTAACAAGAAAAATGGTATATTTATTGAAATAATATACAGTTATATTGTCCCCAATCACCCAATGCTGTTGATTTTTTGGACAAATAATATGATTTTACACCTTAAAAATAATGCTATCATAGTGGAAAAACTCTAAAAAACATGATTTGCAAATGACAGAGTTGATTAATATTTTTTTTATTTGTTTATTGACAGCGATTATAACGGCATGTTTCCCATGCATCACTTTCGGACAGATTGCAGAGATTGTTGACCACGGCCAAACTTGTAAGCTAATTTATATCATTATTACACATATCAGTTTCTTCGTTATGACTTATTCGGGATCATAAATGACAAAACACAATAGAGAATGAGAGTTATCATGTCCGGTGTTCATTAATGGAACAATTGTTTCATAAGGATATTTGTTTGTGGCATGTATAATATGCATCTGATTGATTTTATTACATGGTTCTCTTGTAGCATGTGCGACGAGCGGACTTATATATGGTCTAATCAGTGCGTTTATTGGGATTCCATGCATTATGTCATGCTCATATCGCACCAAAATCAGAAGCCGCTATGGTTTGCTAGAGACTCCTGCACCAGATTGGGCTACACACTTTTTTTGCGAGTGGTGTGCACTTTGCCAAGAATACCGACAACTTAAAGCCCAAGGCTTGGACCCTGCTATAGGTACGTACCTTACTTGTTGCATCTTTAATGACCAAAATCCTCTTTTTCTACTCAACATCTGCATGATTCTTTTTATGTTTTTGCAAAACCTAGATTAGTGATATCAATTCGGAAATAATCTGAAACTAATTTATTTTATTTTTGCAAACAAAAACTATATTATGTTTTCTTAGTTTGAGAGTATAATATAGTGTATATTTGATTGGTCATAATTTAATAAAAATATTTAATTACTAAACAAATGCCTGTTTTTGTAAAATCAAATTTGGTTTGATACATAATATAATTGCTTGTCCTTTTGCAAAAACCCAATAAGTAATAAACTTATTTGTGAAAATATTTTGATTGGAAACATATGCGTTTCGTCATTATAGGATGGCAAGGAAACATGGCGAAGAACCAACAAATGCAGCAATATCAAGTGATGACGCCTCCAATAAACCAAACAATGATGAGTTGACGGGTGTGAAATTTAATTTTCCATATTATCATTCCTTTTTCAATATTATATTGGTGTTCAATGAATTCATTTGTACTTGTAATAAACTTTTTTTCTTTGTATGAAATTTTCTTTTATTTCTACTCAAAGTTCTAAATAATGTAAAATATAACGTGGTTGTAAAGTATGAAGTTGATAAAACATTGATGCCGGTGAAACAAGGGAATAAAACAAAATGAGCTAGAGGAATAGAGTTTCTTATTAAACAAGACTTTTATTCCTAGAAAACTTACTAAAAAATAACTAAAACATTTCCTGATTTGTTCTAGTAAAAATAACATCCTAAACTAACACAAATAATGCTTAAAAGGAAAGTTTCCAAAAATGCCCATGAAGGCTATTTCCTAAACTTCGCCAATATTTTCCCTCCTAATTCATGAACAAAGATGTTCTTTACTTCTAATTCATGAACAAAGACTTCTCATCTCTTCAAACTTCACTTTAGCCATGGATTTGGTGAGTATATCAACATGTTGTTCAATAGTTCCCATAATTGCACGATGACAACTCCTTTCTCAACCATATGAAGTGGAATCTTGTTTCTATATGTTTGCTTCTTCCATGGAACATCATGTTCTTCATCAGTTTCGAAGTTGATTTGGTGTCAACATACAACACTATAGGGTTGATTCTTCTTCTAGTTAACTCTTCAAGTCATCTTCGGATCCAAACTCCTTCATATGTGGCACTTGTAGATACCATAAATTCTGTTTCACACAATGAAAGTGCAACGTTTTGTTGCTTTTGTGAGGCCCATGTAACAAGGTTCTCATTAAGATAAAATTCCATACCTGACGTACTTATCCTATCAATCACATCTCTAGCTAAATCCACTACTAGAATATAGACCTTTAATGACACAATAACTATGGAACACACTCACAAAAGTGAGTATCTTAAATTATTGTCATTTCTTCCAAATTTTAGAATATTTAGGACACGTTTTTGTGCGTATTATAAAAATAATGTCACAATGAAAAATAGTAAAAACATGGAGGATACTCATCAAATACATGTGTCGTGTAGAGGCGTTGTTATATAGTTCTTTTAGCAAACGCGTGTCTATTATCCTCAACACAAATGGCGTCTAAATCTAGTTTTTTTTTTTCACAAAAACACATCCATTATCCTCATCCCACGTGAAGGCTTTAGAATATTGGCGACCTCGATTAGGCTCACCTTACCTTGTCGGTGACTGCATCCTGACTCCACTTCCCCTCTACCTTACTCCACCTCAGCCAGGCTCACCCCAGTTTGTTCTACCCACCCATGGAACCACCATCTCTCCCACTCGATGGAGAAATTTTCAAAAAAAGTATCTAGTTTGGTCTTAATCTCTTAAATCTCAATATTAGGAATTTAAATCTTGATTCTCATTTGTTTCTGATTTCCCATAGATAAATTGAAATACACATAGACAAACAACCCTATATTTATAGCCGATGACACTATCTTCTTCACAACTTCTAACATACTCAAAACCATACATAGTTGTTCCCTCTATGTACCTCATAATATGTTTCATGACTTGTAGGTTCTATGAAGTTGGTCTTTCCATGAAGAGACTCGTTATTCAAACCAAAAACATGATGTTTGTTCATGTATGTATCAGATATCTTAATCCCCCAATAATACTTCTGTATAAAGTGGGATCAACAGGTTCTTTGTAACAACTTGTTCCGAATTGTTACCGATTTGGGTGTGGATGATAGTATGTGGATGATTCGAGCACTTAGAGTTAGTTTTGGAGACAAGAGTATTTTGGTAATTTGTTAGGTTGGGTTTGTAGGGAAATTGGATGTTTGTTCGAGATATTGTAAGGCAGGTATGAGTTGTTTAAAGCATATAGTTTCTTGTTACCTTTTCATGGATATAAGGATGGTTGGAATTGGAGTTTTATCAAAGAAGTTATGGCCTTCGGAATAAGTAGGGTTTGAAGGAAGACCCTAATACGTGGGGTGTAGTTATATGAAGGTAGTTACGCCATGCATAATGAGGAGAACGCTTAGTGTACTGCGGAGTTTGCAGCAGGGTGTGACACCTTGTACGCTGGGCGTACGAGGAGTACGCCGGGCATACAAAGGTTAGAGTGAAACCCTAATTTCTAGTGTTGTACCCTATATAAGCTTTATGTTTGTCCCTTTGGGTCATTCCTAAGGTAGCCTCAATACCCTAAAACCCTAAATTTACCTTGTAGCATCTTGGTGGTGTTCTTGAGCTATTAGAAGGATTTGGTGCACATTTATCCCTTGGGAAGGAAAGAAGAGAAGCTTGAAGTTATTTGGCTTGGTGGAGAGGTTTTGGATCCAGAATCATCATCTTGTGGGGAAGCTTTTTGAGTGTGGGATTATTAGCGGATCTTCAGTTAGAGATTATCGATTGGTTTCTGTTGTCCGTGGTGAGTCTTCTCACTATATCCATATGTCGAAGGCACCAATGCCAACCCATTACTTGTTATGTGGAATGCTAGTTGCCTTTGTGATACTTGCATGAAAGACCATTGGGGTAGCCCATAGGACTTGGATATCAGACCATGGGGGGAGCCCATGGCATTCCAGGTAAAGACCATAGGGGGGAGCCCATGGCATTCCAAGTAAAGACCATGCGGGGGGAGTGTAACGCTCGTAGATCCGGGCTAGTCAATTTAGAGGCAATAAGTGTTGAAAACGACTTTTTTGGCAAAAGATTATTTATAATAAATAATATTAACCAACTGGTAGAATATGTCTCAAGGTTTCCGTACATATAAAGAATGCCGAAATCCGAGTTATAACGAAGAAGTTATGACCTGTCGAAGTTTCACGGCAAAACCGACACGGCACCGGGAAGCGTAAATATTGAATTTATGATAGAAGACTTTTGGGCCTTAGTAATCTAAACAAAAGTTGTAGTGTACGTTAAACCGAGGATATATAAAAAAAGAACGCCCAAATCTGACTTCGTATGAGGAAGTTATGAATTTTCTAAGATTTGGCATAACAGTGCACGACCCGAAACTCGAATGTTAGCTTGAGAGGTTTTTGGCCTACGCGACCTAAATGAGAGTTGAAGATCTCATTAATAGGAAATCAACAGCAAAAAGACAGATGAAAACGGAGTCCGTATGAAGGAGTTAAGAATTCTTCGCGGTCATTTAACAATCTAATCTCCTCCTACTGTTAAATTTAAGACCGGTCGAGAATTAGCCGACGGAGTCTAAATGAAAGTTGTAGATCTTGTTTTTACCTACGTGTGGAAAGAAAAGAACGTCGAAAATGGAGCTTGTATGCGAAAGTTACGGATTTTTGAAAATCGGCTGATTTCCACCCTGTATGTGATGCCACGTGTCAGCGCCAGGCTGTGCTTGGCTGTCTCCAGCAGGTCACGACGTGAAATGCTCCCAGCCAACATATAAATAGAGGTGTCGGGTGAAACCAATTCCTCACACCTTCCAACTTTTCTCTCTCTAAGCCCCAAACCCCCCCCCCCCCCCTAAGCCTAGGGTAACTCCCTAGTACGAGGCGGAAGCCGCAGAGCGCCCGACGGCTCCGAGAAGAAGAGCCTTTCGGCTCGGGAATGTTGCTCCAGCGGAGCCCGATTTTGAGAAAAACCCGCTGTAAGTGAGCTGTACCTACCCTATCTTTAGTATAGCTTATGATTCAATATAGTAATGTTATTAGGACCTTAAAATAATTATTTAGGCTATTATTATGGGTTATTTAAGCGTCGTTATAATATCTTTTTAACCACTCGCGGTACGGGGCTTCCGGTTTGGAGGGCCGCTTGGGTTGCTGGATTTAGAAGTGCTTTTATGTAGAAATGATTCTGCCCTCCGGT
Organism: Lactuca serriola; assembly: GCF_051521515.1. Classification (NCBI taxonomy): domain Eukaryota; kingdom Viridiplantae; phylum Streptophyta; class Magnoliopsida; order Asterales; family Asteraceae; genus Lactuca; species Lactuca serriola. Next base: position 240,547,457 of record NC_136411.1, read on the forward strand.
GTTTCATGTCTGGCCTCGTCTGTATATAATGGGTGAAAAGTATTGTGTCGCACTTATATAATACTAATAATAGCTAGACTACTAATTAGTCGCGGTTATCGTTAGACTAAACCTTAGTGGTTTTGATACTAGGTTTTGTCGAGGAAATTGTTTTAAGAGTAACGAAGTGCTGTCCGAGTGCCGAGTCACCACCTAATCAGGTGAGTGCATAGTTACTTTCATCTTACACATAGATATGAAGTATTTTATATAAACTACATGCTATGTGTGCATATTATCTGTATACTTGCTATCTATGCTGGATGAACGATTTTATACATCTTTTAAATAATTTAAACTGTATATGTATTTTATATCTACAAAATATGTTGGGTAAAACATGGGTAGATGAGATATGAGTTGGATGATGAGATGAGAGGTGATATAGACCATGAGATAAGGGTGAGAGGTGAACGATGAGAGAAGCTTTTTTCCCAAATGATGGCCTCATCATTCAGCAGAGTATGGATGACAACCACAAACTATTCTAGACAGTCCAGTGGAACACTAGCAGGCTCGCAACCTGTAGGTGTTGTGAACGATGTATTCACCGGTGTACTCTAAAAACCCATTGACCTGTATTGTGAGTGGATTCTCGAAAAAGATACTGTCAATAAACGAATTAGCCCTGGAAGATGCGCCCAAAGGACTCTACCGACAGAAGCGTCTGTTGAGAAAACCCCGACGACTATGGAGTTAGCGCCTGGCAGCTTTGAATTTAGTGCCTGTTGAAAACCCGCCCGTTGAGCAAACCCCGGTGACTATGGAGTTATCACGTTCCGGCTATGGATTTAGTGCCTGTTGAGAAAACCCTGGCAACAATGGATTTCATGTCGATTCCTTAGGATAATCCTTAGGAATAAATAAACGAGGAATAGTTGGTTCTTAGGGTAGAATAAAGAAGATAATGGGGATGAGTAATTAGGTTGATTGTTTAATTATTTAATCATAATAATTATATCATTGTGGGCTGAAAACCCTGTGTACTCACCAGGTTTCCCAACCTTTCCCACTCCAACTTATTTGTATCACAGGTGTCGATACAAAGCTACTTTGCACTGAGAGATTTAAAAGAGATGTAGATTACTATTGTAAATAAATGTAAGTTCTGTTTATGCTTATGTTCTTGTATTGACAATCACATCCCAAGGTTATAAAATGAATAAAAATAGATTTCTATGGAAATGCTTTGATAACGCATTTATCATGTTTTTCTGGGAACAAATTCCGCAACATTTTTATTAAAAGAAGTACTCTGACTTTTATAAAGCATAAACAAAATCGGTCTTTTCTGGACGTAAAAATGGGGATGTCACAGAGAGCCCATGGCACTTGGATATCAGACCATGGGGGAAGCCAATGACATTCCAGGTAAAGACCATTAGGGGGTGGGGTGGGGGGGGGGGGGGGAGCCCATGGAAACTATATGTATGTCGCTTGATATTTTGTGGTTGTATGTTATATTGTATTTTGGGAAACTCATTAAGCTTTGTGCTTACGATTTTCAGTTTATGTTTCATGTACTCTGGTCTTCAAATGGAAGAGTTCAGGTTGATTGCAGAGCACACACCACATGTTTCCGCGATCTGTGAATTACTATGATTTGATTATGTTTTGCTACATCTTGCTTACCTTGGATTGATGGGGAAGATATGTATTAACGATTTATTAATCTAAAAAAGTTATGTCATGATTTTTGGGATGTTACAAGTTGGCATCAAAGCCTTGGTTTGAGGGATTCATACATACTCTCGGGTGTGTCTGAACTCAAACTGAGGATTTGGTAAAGTTTACAAAAGAAAAGTATTTTTAAGAAAATAGTTTTCTAAGATAGGAAAAGGGTGTGGTGTATGCAATCAGTCGAGATCAAGTAAGTTTTCCCAAAATACCCATATATGTTGTCTGATATGATTTGATTTATGAATCTGTGAATCGCATGCTAGTTAGGGCTAATGATCTGCTTAGTTTTCACATGATAGAATGCTAGGGTAGATGCCTTTGTATGTCTATTGTATGTGCTGGTAGAATTGCATGCTAGTGCTGATTAGTCTGTGATAGATTGGCCTGCTATGTGATGCCTTGTAGCTTTGGGAGTATTGGATGCTATGCTTGAATGAGAATATCTATTGGTATCAGTAACTACTAGGTGTATGCTTTAAAAATTGTATACGGTTAGGATCTTATACCCCTAGAATAATTGACTTTGCCTTATTTCCTGTTCTTCGCTTGATTGTGGTCCTAGGGTAGAGTCTTTTATTCGACAATCTATTTGATCCTGTTCTATGTATAATTTGCATGCATAAGGCAACCGACAGTAAGGGTGGGAATGTATAGCATGAGTTGTGTGGTGTGGGTTGAATGTCCTATGATCATTATATGGATTGGAGTGTTACTGCACGAATGCTGCTTGCTTTGTGCTTTGTGGAAGTCTTATATGATGAGAGTTAGCTACTAAGTGAATATGATTGTATTCACGAGGTGGGTAACTGGCATTACGGAGAGTTCTTCAGCAGCTGATGGTAGGGTGAGGTCGGGAACTTAGGAAAGCCTAGGAAGTGCTTCAACGGGTTTTTTTTTTTGCGCTGTTTAGTGATTTTTTGGTGCACCGGTTTGAGTAGGTGTCTTAGAGGATTCAGGATGATTCATGAGGAAAGTATGGATAGGTATGGAAGGTAGTATTGGCCCCATACTCCTGAAAGCACATGATCCATACTCGAATCGGGAGAGTCTTGGAGAATCTAAAAAGCTTGTGGGAAGAGGATTCTTAAGTATGTTTTGATCATTTGCATGTAGTATTTCAGTTTGGTTAGGAGCACCCAGGAAGGAGGTTCTAGTCCTGGTTCCGAATCAGGTGCAAGTACTGAGCCGATTTGCGAGAAGATGCAAGAATTCATCTCGTCAAAGATTAATCACGCTATTCTAGAGCAGACTCCTCTGATCTTTGGTTCAGTTAAGAAGGGGATTCTGGAGATCTTGGATGAGCAGTTGGGCGCGTTCTGTGTTGAGGTTATGGCTATCGTTAGAGGTTGCACTCTATCATTTTGTGAGCAAGAGATCGATTTGGAGCACCTAGGTAAGCGGGGGCCAGATCAAGTGCATGCCAGGGAGGGTCCTAGGAAAAGGCCCAAGACTTCATATCAACGATTGGGAGGACAGCAAGGCCAGGGTCAGTGCAACATATGCAGAAAACTACACGATGGAGCTTTCCGTTCGAGGGGTATGTGTTGCTACAAGTGTAGCAGGATTGATCATGTCAGAAGGGATTGTCCTCAGGGGGAAAGCCTGTTATGTTTTCTCTGCAAACAAGTGGGCCACAAGATGGGCTTATGTCCGATGAGGAGGGGAGGAGCAGTGAGTGCACCTACTCCGGCTGTTTTGTAGATTTCTGATAGTCATGAGGGTAGGGTGGGAGCCCTAGTACCGAGGAGCTAGTCATTGCAATGTCAGAAAGGGGAGGCCAGTGCTCCAGTAGGTGATAGTGTTGGTATGTTATCTTTTGCTTTTTCTTATGTTGTTATCAGTATTTATGTTGCTTGGAACGTTATATTTGTTTGGGTAAGCATTATCTTTTATTTAATTCTTTGTTATTGTTGGGTTATATCTTCAAAGAATTGTTATATGTATTTTGTATGTCGTGAATCATTAATGGGTTATTGAGAGGTTGTATCTTGTGTAGCTGGTTCCTTGTGTTCGTTTGTTAATCTAGTTTTTGGTCGAGATCGGTTTAGGGGTATTGTGTAGAAGGCTTATGGTAAGGATTCATTGGGTTAGTTCTCCAGTATCGTTAGGGTTCAATGGTTTTAGTATTTGTTCCCTTAGCAGCAGGAAAGGACTCTATCTATCTGCCTAGCTTTGGTAGATTTCCCCCAATGCAATCCATAGAAATTCCACGAATCCCTTGGTGGATAAGTCCGACGACTCAGCAACAGTGCGAAATTTTCTTTCTCGTCTGCTGGATCTGATCTATAGTTAGGGGGAAATACATACCAAAAGGTTCGAAGAAGGATAATGAGTGAAGATCTGCCCCAGCCAAGTCGTCGACCACTGCGGTACCTGAACTGAATGCTCTGAGGTTGAAAGGCAAGTAGATAAGCAGATTCCTACCTGTATTTTTCTTGTCTCGATTCGTCCACTGCTGCTACTGATAATGGAAAAGGTTATTAAGTTTACTTCTTTGCCTTTTTGAAGGTGGTTGGGCATTAAACAACACAATAGTGAAACCCGGTCCAGCTTTCGCTCCCTCCGCTTCATCAGGGCCCTCACTTCCTCACTCAACTCACTCAGACGCTCACCTCACGTCACTTCGCTTGCCTTGGGAGGAAGGCTACTGATGGTAGCGAATCTCAGAATACGAAGAAGATCAGAAAGGCCATCATAAGAGCAAACAAGGAAATGGCTTCCGTGAGAGAAAAGCCTAAAATGGCATAACCAAACAATTAAGTATCCAATTCCGGACTCCGTGCTACTGAATGGATCAACGAACTGAAAGGCGGGGGTGAGGAAAGGCAGAAATGAGTTCATGCCACAACGATCCCTATGGAAGGGAAATTTATCAATATTTTTGGCTCACAATAAAGCTAGGGTCCTGTTCGGGTAAGCTATTGATTCCATTACCGAACCAAACAAGATTATTCCCTTAGTCCTATCTATCCACCTCTCCAGACACAATATCTTGAGTACCTATGATGGTGACTACATCTGCTGGCATGTGATATTTGGACATAGAATCGAGTCCTTGTGAATGGGCAGAGCCAGGTGCTCTTATTTTACGACGGTAGGGACGATTGCTTCCATTACTGACCAGAAAGACACCAAATTCTCCTTTAGGTGCTTCAACTGCGGTATAGGTAGAAGGAGCTGGTACGGAAAAACCTTCTGTATAAGGTTTGAAATGGTGAATTGAGGTAGAGTAGACCGATGATCCTGTAGTCATTTAGCCGGCTATTGAAAGAAAAAGCTTGTAACTGCTCCCCCTATTATATAACCGGTCCTATCTCTCTCCAAACCTAAGGTGGTAGTTTCCCATCATAGGGCTTTCTATCTATAGATTCAGCCATTACCAAACCAAGGAGCGAATTCGTTCAGAAGTTAGTTGACTGCTTCTATAGATAAGGCAGAGCGTCCTTGGCTCAGCATTATAGCCCTTCTTAGTAAGGCTTCGGCCCTACTACAACACTTCGCTAACTCGAAGCGCCTCGCTATGAGAATCTAGCTTCGCTAACGTTTGGCTAAGTCTTGAACCTTTGCGCTGACCGTTTGCTTACGTCTATACCCAAATAAAAATGGATGTTTTCATAAGGAAGCCATCGAAGTCTTTCCACAAATTGAGATTTAGCCGTAGAAGGATCGAATTGTATCCGAAGAACAGGGGAATACAAAAAAGTAATAAGAGAGACGCACAGACCAATCAATCGTATCGGTCGTATTCTTGAATTTGGAATGAAAAGAGGAGTAATGCTTCCTAGCACAGGACACACAATAAAACCACTTAGATCAGAATAGCATTCACAGAAATGTTCTAACATAGGCCCGGGTGGATAGGATGGGATTCTGACCTCCACACCTGGACGGAGTGGTGACTTTGAGAGGTAGAGAGATTTTAAGCCTAAGTAGAGATCTTTCTTCAAATTCGTGGTCTTGTAGGTTGGTGACCGATCAATCAGTCTCTACAACCAGATCTAGTTTGAGAGATGAGCTAGCTTTCTTTCGGGTGTGAGTGTATCAGAATGAGTGTGAATTAAGGGTGTGATTGCTTTGATGGAAAAAGTAGCACTCCCGATAAATCGATATCCGGGGGAAAGAAATCCATATCCCTCTAATAGTAGCAGACTGCGAAGATGAAAATCGAAGGGGAACCAGAAATCTTGATCCATGGTCCCCCGACATGAAGTTGAAGCAGACGTCTCTTGATCCTTATATGACGCAATTCATAGATTTGGGTAAGTCAGAGTGAAATCAAAGTCAAGTTATTGGCGATCATACCTACTAAATGAGAATGCTCTCAAGTCCAGTCAATGTCTTTTTGATGATACGATTCTCAGGTGCGAACTCAAATAAGGAGGGGGCCCCACCAGTCATAGTGTTCACTCTTCCCCATAAGAATAAGAAGAAAATTCCTGGGGTTTTTTTATTCCTTAGTAGCTTTGACAACATTCGTCTCTGTGTGAGCCCTCATCTCATGCTCCTACTACCTCTTCACTTCAAGTAGGAGTGATGGACGAGTGAAGATCGTCAGCTCTTTCTTCCCCGTTAATTGAATTCAACTGAAATTGGGCGGACCGGCTTCTCCCTTTGAGCATAACATGCTTTTGGGGAGTAAGTCACTTAATATAGTATATTATGTGAGAATCGATTCTTACATCACATCAAAATAGCATGTCTATATACATATCTACAAGCAATTCCTCTTTTTTACCTTCCATTCATTTTGAAAGAGAAGGTTTACTCTCACCTAAAGAATGGATCAGAGAACGACGGCCTACACATTGCAGCCACAACATTACTGGGCAAACTAGTATAGATTTCGAAAACTCCGGATCCCCCTAGTTGAAGACTATCTCCCACAATTAGAACCATCTAAAATAACGTCTATGATGGATCCATTACGAATGTCTCGTCCCAGAAGACCATCACTCAGGTTTCACTGATCGAGCAACACGGTTATAAAAAATCCCATGTCCGACAGTGCCTTTACCCTAGTCAGAATAAGAAAAAAGGATCCCTCTAGTATAATCAGTAGAGACAAGCACGTAGGAACGGCAGTCGTCTGTGGAAGAACTTTGGGATCAACCACCACTGTTGCTATGAGAGAAGCAGTGGCAAGAAGATAGTGGTTTCAGTTGTAGGAGTTGCTTAGTCATTGGATGTGTCAAGAGAGTTGTATATTCGCATGGTTTGTAGACGATTAGAGTTTAGTGGTACTTTGAGAATGGAAGCTGGGGTGAAGTTTCGTCAGTTCAGGGCAAGGGTTATGTTTTCTTTGTCGCCAACATAAGAACGCAGGAATTGGTGAGGTGTCGTGAGAGGTGATTTGAATTATCAGACTGGTTAAGACTTTAAGAGTATTCTTCAGGGTTTTAGGAGTTGGGCGACCATTGAGTTTGGCTAGCAATGGAACGCTAGTATTTTTTAGCGCATGTCATAGTCGGTTCATGCTGTATGAGGGTGATGGGTTGGGAATCCATCAGAATTTAAAAGATGAGAGAGCCTCGTCGAATCCTAAGTGGGGGAGAATTGATAAGAAGTTCTGGAAGTTTGGAAGGGCGTGGAACTAAGGCAAGTTTCATATCCTGGCCAGGAAGAGAGACAACCCAAGTGGGCATTTAGATTGAGATTGTGTAAGTGGGAGTTCAGAAAACTTCCAACTATTGGGCGGCGTCTTCTTTATTATGTATAGCTGGCTTGCGGTTGAGTCCAGGTTGAAGGCTTTAGGATTCGAAGTGTGACCCGAACATCTGATTGGAGGAAGGTTTCGGCTCAGGATGCATGGGGTTGTGATGGTTAGGGTCTGATTAGGCCATGGGTGGCAACCATCATTGCTTAGAGGTGTTGTAAAAATATGATGGGGTCGTAGCATTCACCAGTTTGAGGTTGGCTAATGTTATAGGTCGTCATGAGCGTAAATGGGGAACCAGTTCATGCCTTGGGCACGCCGGTCAGGACAATCGAGGAGTATTTCTCTGTTAAGGGCTAAGGACTATTGGGATATGAGGTGGAGTCAAGCATGTATAGCTCTAAATGGGTCGGAACCGTGGGTGAGGACCATATGATTAAGGCAATATAGGTGGGACTTGGTAGAGACCATTGGGTCAAGGTTTGGATCTTAAGTTACAGGATCAAGACGGTGGTGAATGTGTGGAGCCGAGGGGTTTATAGGCTGGGTAGCCTTGTTATTTGACCTCTTGGGAACCTGTTGGTTGGACTAGGTGTGAGACTTCTAGTTTCAGCGATGGTTAGGAACCTTTATATCTCAGCCTAGAGAGGGGTTGTCATAAATCAGAAGGTTTGAGGTGAAATACAAGAGCGGATCCATGGATCTCGGGTTATGAGTGGAGTATCAGGTTGGGAAGTGTTTCACTATGAAGGAACTCAAATAAGCTGCCTATATTCTACGGATAAGGGTATTGAGAGACAGGAGTAAAAGACTAATTGGAATTAGTCAAAGTACCTACTTGGACATGGTGTTGAAAATGTTCAGCATTGAGAATTCCAAGAAAGGTGACTTACCATCGCTGAAACAGAGTAAAACTCAGAGTCCGAGTACAGAGGCTGAGATAGCTGAGATGTGTCGATGTCACAACAAGCAAATTTGCTAGGAAATTCTATACAATTGTAAACAATATCAATAACAGCAAAATTGTAACTTTAACTTGATGTGCACATGCTGTATTCAATAACAACAAACTTTCATCAAAAATCAAATTGCTAAATGTCACAGCCCCGAACCAGACGGCGGAAACGTCCGGGGGCTTGTGCGTGACTTCATCTTGAAATATCATTACAGTGAATATAATTGAAACATAACATCATCATCATCACACATGTAATATTACAACATTCATTGTTTACATCGAGTATTGTATTTGAATATTACATGTCAAAATAGTAAGAGTATGATGAAACAAAGTATAACATAATATCCATTAGTTTGTTTCGTTCATATGCATCCTGCTTCAACGATTTCCTGAGAATACAAGTTATTTTGAAAACGGTTAACATAAAAATGTTGGTGAGTTCATAAGCATGTTTGTGAAAATGATTTGTATAACTTTGAAAACCACCAGAAAATTAGATATTTTCTGAAAACTGTTTAGTGTGTTTGTGTTAGATCTTGTATTAATGCATGTATGTTATTGTTATTTGACTAAAAAGGTGAAGAGAATGTAGAGAATGTAAGAGCATGTAAAGAGAATATTCCCAGACAACCCGATGTTGTCTGTACAAGAGAAAGTTGCTATACCAACCCCCAAGGTTGAGTATTAGTAAGAGAATGTTTCCGAGTGATCCAAGAGAAAAGAGAATGGTCTTCCGTAAACTTCATAACGTTAATTCCTCTAAGCGAGCCGTCATAACCATACTAATTTATGAAAATTTCACCTGTCTTGGCATCATGGACACCGACGGAAAATAGAATAAGGTTTTTGTCACCCAAGACTGAGTTAGTCTAACTGTAGCGAACAACTCAGGTGTGGGGTGTCATCCCCGTATAGATCTATACACAAATCCCTGCTCTCCCTTCAAGAGACTCTGGTTATAACTACAGGCTACGATCGTTCACTTAATAGGTGTCAACCGATAAAAACTCGCTAGATCCTTAATCGAATTTACGCGAAGAAAAATGTATAAGCTCATTCTAGGTCCAATGATCCATGTAAGTGAACCACTAAGGCATTGCTAAACATGTAAATCATTTCAAGACCTAAAGGGAATCAGATTATATAACATGGGCCCAAAATATATGTGAAAGGACAACTAAGGCCTATTTCACATGTAAGGTATTTATAGACTCAAATAGCATGCAAATAGTATCCACTAAAATAGCATAAAAAGAATAACGCATATAAAACGCATTCCTAGGCCCAATAAACATGTAAGTGGACCACTAAGGCCCACTATACGTGTCTATTATTTCCAGGCTCAAAAGGAATGTGAATGTCTATCCTAAGCCCAATATACATGTAAAAGGACACTAAGGCCCACTAAACAAGTATATTATTTCCAGGCCCAATAAGGATATGAATACCTATCTCGAGCCCAATATACATGTAAAAGGACACTAAGACCCACTAAACATGTATATTATTTCCAGACCCAATAAGGATATGAATGTCGTTTTTAACCCGTTTGTTATTGTTTTGTTTATTTTAGCTTGATTATTTACATAATTGATATCTAAAACCCACTTTTTGTAAAAATGACATTCTTGGCCCAATAAGCCAAAATTTACAATTAATGCCCAATTTTTGTAAGAATAACACTTCAATATCCAATTTTGTTAAAAACTTGTGTTGATGACTACTTTGTGATAAAAATAGCATTTTAAACCCATTTTTGTCAAAAATATCATTTTTGGCTTGGTTTTGTGAAAAGACATATTTTTCTGGTTTTTGGCTTTTCCGAACTAGTTTTTAGAAAATTTGTAGAAAAATCATCGTAAGTCGAAATCTGGATCCGTGAATTTTGGAAGTTTAGAAATTTTGTCTAATTTGTTCACAATTTTTCTCATAATTTTTGATGGCTTAAAACCAGTGTGAAATTACTCATCTTCACAGGTTGGTCCGAAATTATTTCAAATATGATAGGCAGTTTTTTAAAATTCGTCAAAAATTGTAGAAAAATCGTATGAAGACGTAAGAGTAGTCATTTTAAAGGTATAAATCTGATATTTATCCATGTAAAACAGTTTTGAAAAATACTTCAATTTGGATGGTCAAAACAGTCCGAGATTGGACCAAAAGTTTTCTGTCAAGGGCTGTTTTGTGAGTTTAGTTTATAGATCTTTGAAGACAACACTTATTTTTGCTATATCAAATATACAAATCCCAGATCTACATGTTTACATGTAATACTTGTGATAAAACATACTTTTCTCAAGATTTATATGAAGATCCTAGTGATAAACTTCAAGTTTCTTAACATATTTTTAGATTAGAGAAGAAATCAACACATAATCACCAAATAATTCATGGAAAACACACATAGTCATGCATACACACATAGATCTACACAAAGCAACTTGTATTCTCCCCCAAAAATCATATAAAAACAGAAAACAAGGGGTATGAACTCACTTTGGGGTTTGGATTTCGGTTTTGATGAAGATAAGGAGAAGGTGGTGTAAGTTATGACTCTAGTTAGCTTCTTGAAGTGATCTTCAAATCTTGATGAGTTCTAGGGAGCATAGTCACTAATTTGAGGTGGTAAGAGGAGATTTTTGAAGAGGTTAAGAAGTTAATTCATAGGTCTAAGTGAGAACTTAGCAAAGATGATGATCTAGGTGGTAAACCTTCTTGAAATTGCTCTAAATCTCGAAAATCTTAGAAGTAAGTAGAGATGCTCTTGAGAGATTTGGAGATGTTTGAGAGAAGATGTGTGTGTGTGTGTGGTTCTTGGCCGAGATATCAAGAGGAGAGGGAAGAGAGTGTGCATGGTTATATGGAAATTGTATAGATGTATGTGAGGTATCTAGCTTGGTTGTCCATTAAGTAAAAATGAGGTGTCATCACCAAAGTCAACCATCTCCTTTCTATTTCATTTTTCATTCATTTTTTTTTCTTTTATTTGATGTTGGGCCGAGATTAATGGGCCAAGAGGAGTAGGGATGAAATAGTTTGAGCCCATTAACATTTAGTTAGGATTTTTGGAACCTAAACATAAAAATTTCGGCCCATTGGGCCCTTAGGATGGTTCACGGTCCAATATGGTATAGATAAACGGGTTTATGGCCCATTAGGGTTAGTTAATTCATTTATGGCCCATCATGGTCCATTAGAGGTAGAATGTATCATTCAAGGCCCAAATGGCCCAAAATGTTATATATTGATGAGTTGATGACTTATTGGTCCCTTAGGCTCAATAAAAGAATCCTAGTCCATAATGAATTTGAGCCGGGATTTCTAGGGTTTCCAACCCTTAGTTGAACATATGAGATGTATTTGAATGAGAATAGGGTATAGTAAGTATAGCCTTTTACAATGGATGAAGTTTACATGAGAATAGAATTTCCTAGCAAAATGCCAGTTGTGACACTAAAGCCCAAATTTCATGAAAAATATTATAAAAGTCAAATTAGGGTTTGAAACCCTAAGAATCCCAGCATAAGTCCATTTTGGACTAGGATTTCCTTATTGGGCCTAATGGACCAATAAGCTTCCAATTTGACTATTTTGGGCTTAGGACCCTTAAATGGGTTCTAAATGGAACCACTTTCACAAAGTTAAACAAATTGGGCCATAATCGATCCAATTAACCTTAATGGGCCATATAACCTATTCTTTTATGGTATTTGGGCCGTGAACTACCTTAAGAGCCCAATGGGCCAAAAACCTTCTCTATGAACCTCATAACTTCGAACGAAGGCTAGAGGTGGGCCAAATTAATCCATATCTTCTTTCATTAGGCCTAATTCGGACCAAGTATAAAAAAAGAGAAAAAAAGAGAAAAATGTGAATTAATGAGAATTAGACACCTAATCTTTACCTATTGGATATCCATGCAAGTATTCCCACCTCCCCATGCATCTACCACCACACCCTCTCTCTTGTTCTCTCTCTTCTTCTTGTCTTCGGCCGAGGATCACAAACACACACACCTCACTTGAAAATTCTCTCAAACACTCTCAAGGAAAACAACTCTTCTTCCTTCATCCAAATTTTCGAGAATCATAAGAGCTTCAAGAAGGATTTCATCAAAAAATCACTTCAAGTTATATACTAGTTGGAAAAGAATGACAAATTCGGTTCTACATGGGAAAAATAGTATTTATTTAAATAAAAGTTGATTTTAATGAAAATAATACTTTTCAAAGGGTCAAAACATAAATTTTGGTTTATTGGGCTTATAATTGGGCCTCACGGATTTTTGGGCCCAAAATTGCGAAAATGAAGAATTTTAGGTGCTGAAATTGTAAATTCATAAAAGTATGAGTCTAAAACAGAATTAAACTATTTCAGGGGCTGAAAATGACCCTTTTTGCTAAATTGGACTAAAAATGCAAAGTTTTTAGATTTTGGGCCAAATGTGTAAAACTTACGGCAAATGTGCCAAAAATGTAAATTTTTAACAAATAAGGGTTGAAAATCTCAAAAGTTTTATTTTGGGCTGAACTGATAATTTAAGACTTTATTTGGGCCGAAAATGCCAAGTTAAATAATCTAATGAACTAAAATGTCATTTTTTTTATCAAAAATGACTAAAAGTGTCATTTTGCACAATTAAGGGCTGAAAATGTAAATTTGCATGAGAAAGGGGCTGAAATGGTCAAATAAGCATTTTGGGCCAAATATGTAAATTTCTAAACACTTGGACCAAAGATATAAACTTTTACAGCATGAAGGTTTAAAAATGGTATTTTTATAAAAACTAAGAATATCGTTATAAACCAACATTGAGTATTTTAACATCGAAAATTAAATAACAAGTGTAAAACAAATCTAATACTACTAATACATTGGTAAATGGAGAAAAGATACAATGGTTGGGCCTAAGGTTACTTATCGTGCTTATTGAGCCTTCATAGCCCCATTTCACGAATATTAGGCCCAAAAAGAACCAACACATGTTTATTGGGCTTCCGGTGACCCAATTACATGCCTAATGGACCTAAATTTAGATTTTACATGCTATTGGGCCTTAGTGGCCCATTTTCATTGCTAATGTGGCCCGAGTTATTCATTATATGCTTGATGGACCATCACGTGTCTGTAGCATACTCGACATCCTAGAAATAACATACATGATTAGTGGACCACAATTGTCCTTTTTCGTGTTTGTTAGGCTTTATTCATATTCATCAAACGGGTTGTAATCGATGTTAATCAAATTCATGGGGTAATATTTGGGATTTAGTGGGAATTATCGGTTGGCACCAATAAGTCGGTCGTAGCCTGTAGTTATAACCAGAGTCTCCTGGAGGGAGAGCGAGAGTGTAACATCCCAAGTTCAGGAGCAAGAGTCTGGGGGTGTAAAGAGTAAATTGAAGGATGGACTCGACGAGATGGTGATGTAACTCGTCGAGTCGAGTCGTGTGGGGATCACGTGTAAGTGACCCGACTCGGCGAGTCGGCGGCTGGACTCGACGAGTCGGTACTGGAAAGGGAAACCCTAATTTTTAGGGTTTGCACCCTATTTAAATGGCCTTAATCCCCCATCTCGGCCCCTTACTACCCCTTTGAGATCCAGAAACCCTAAATCCTAAGTGTGAGGCCTTGGAAGCATTTTGGGGCTTGGATAACTGATTTTGTGAAGGGATCTTAAAGAGAAAGAAGCTTGGAGCAAGGAGATTTGATGAGATCCGGATTATTCTTCAGTTGGAGGTCGTTTTGGAGGTATGAATCGTCATCTTGGCTTTTCTCCTTTCTAGATCCATCTTTTATGAAGTTTTAGGATTTGTGTGTGGATGATATGATGAGATTTTGGTGTATGAGTTAGATCTGGAGTTGAAACTCCAGATTTGAGTTCTATTTGGATCAAATATGCAGAAAGTGTAACACCCAAGATTTTGAAAGCCAAAAAAGTAAAGGAAACCCTAAATTTAGGAGGGACTCGGCGAGTCAGAGCGGGATCCGGGTCGAGGAGTAAGTGACCAACTCAACGAGTCGGCCAAGTGGACTCAGCGAGTCTGGTCTGTGCGAGGAAAACCCTAAATCCGGGGCTTGGAGCCTATTTAAACGTCTCAATCTTCTTCCTAGGGCTCCTTTACTGCCCCTCACACCCAGAACGCCGCACCCTAAGCCTCCATTGTGATGATTCATGCTTTTGGCCATTTTTGAGTGATTTAGAAGAAGAAGAAGAAGAAGTGGGAATCTTTGAAGCATCAAGGAGTGGCTTTGGATCTGAAGTTTGGGGAACATTTCAGAGCATTGGAAGGTATCAATTCGTTTCCCTCCTTTAGATTTTCTTTGGTTATGAGTTTTGGGGCTTTTAGGCCATGCCTAAGATCAATTTCAAGCTTGAGGTCCGGATCTGAGGTTGCTACCTCAGATCCATGCTTGAGTTGGTTTAGAATTCCGTAAAGTATCAGCCATCGGGTGGATTTTGGAGCCTCTTGGTCTTAAACCCTAGTTATTAGTGCATTTTGCCTAGATCTCCCTCTCTACACCTAAAGTTTGCAACTTTACGTGGGGAATAGGCTCGGGAAGGGTAGATCTACAGTTTGGAGTTCATGCATGACTTGGAAGTCCTCTGCATGTAAGTGGATCTTAATGGACTCGGCGAGTCCTTCGAGTGGACTCGGCGAGTAGCTTGAAGATGAGGAGGAACTCGACGAGTGGGATGAACAGCTCGTCGAGTCGGATGAAGATGAGCATGAACTCGGCGAGTTGGATGAACAACTCGGCGAGTTGGATGAAGTTTGCCGTGTGCTCGGCGAGTTTGTTCTTAGACTCGGCGAGTCAGGTCGCGTGGTCCCAAACCCTTCGAGTTAAGTCTCGAGTCAGCGAGTCGAGCCAGGACTCAGTGAGTTGGGCAGGAAAGGAATCGGGAATCAGCAGACTCGGCGATTCAGGGGCTGACTCGGCGAGTAGAGTCGCGAGTGGAAGGACTCTGGACTTATGAACTCGGCGAGTCAGTAGGGTGACTCGACGAGTAGGGTTGACCTGGAACGTTGACTTTGACCAGGACGTTGACTTTGACCAGAGTTGGCTTGGTTGACCTTTGAAGGTCAGTTAGACTAAGTGTTATGTTGATATTGGTAGCTCGGGGAGCTAGCGGAGCAGCAGTTCGGAGTCAGTGGTCAGGTAGCGGTCAAAGGGGTTAGCAGCAGTAGTTCGGTAGTATCAGGTGAGTTACCTTCCAGTAGCGGTGGGTCTAAGGTCACAACGCCGACCCACCAGTAGGAGACGTATGATAGATGATTGTCTTTGTGATATCATCTAGGATAGCTACTACCTGATATGTTATATGCTAGCGTGATATGTTGTATGTGATAGTAGTCGAGTTCGGTCGCTAGGACAGAAGGGTAGCCAGACACCCCAGATACGTCCGACAGAATATGATGATATGTTTGCATGCTGGCTTGTTATGTTATATGCGATAGAGGTAGTACGAGGGGACCAGTCCCTGTGGTCGGTTGTTAGGACCGATGGGTAGTCAGCACCCCAGAATGGCTTGACATGGGTAGTCAGCACCCCAAAATGGCTTGACATGGGTAGTCAGCACCCCAGAATGGCTTGACACGGGTAGGGCGGCACCCCAGAACGGCCATACCGGGTAGTCAGGCACCCCAGAATAGCCTGACAGTATGTATATTACATGTTTGCATGGTATGTGGTAAGGTGGGGAAACTCACTAAGCTTCGTGCTTATGGTTTTCAGTTTTGTTTTCAGGTACTTCCGGTAGTGGATGATGGAGCTCGGGATGATCGCATGGCACACACCATAGATTAGTTAGCCTGGGAATGTTTTACTCTGATAATGAACATGTGTTTTGAAAACTAATACTCTGTTTATGTTTTGAAATGATGATTTTACTTTAAGTGGTACTTTATTAAAAGAAATTTTTAGTCTTGAATTTTTGGGACGTTACAAGTTGGTATCAGAGCCTTGGTTTGAGGGATTCGGGCATACTCTCGGGTGTGCCTGAACTCAAACTGAGGGGTTGGATAAAAAGTTTTCAAAAGTGAAAAGACAGTTTTGTAAAAAGAATTTTGAGAACGAAAAAAAAAAGTTTTAGAAAAGCAAAAAGAATTCAGAAAGAAAAGAACTTTGAAAAGAGAAAAGAGGTGTGGTGCAAGCAATCAACCGAGCTCAAGTAAGTACCCCAAAATACCCATACAAGTTTATGTTATGATTATCAGTTGATAGAACAGCATGCTAGAATAGGACTAAGGATCTAGGGATGATGCCTTATATGCCTGTTATTTGTGCTTTTGAGCTGCATGATAGTGTTGATTAGACAGTAGTAGGATGGCCTGTTTAGGTTCTGCCTGAGTTTATGAGTTGTGATGCATGCTAGTTCAGACTCTTGCTACGTGGATATGATTGCTTGAGTATGTTGTGGTTAGATTTTTCCCTTGTCCGAATGCTGCTTGCTTTGTGCATTGTGGGATTTTGAGTGATGAGAGTTAGCCATTAGATGGATACGTTACGTCACATGTGATTAGGGTTGAATAATCTCAGAGTACTGGAATTGGCCCTATTGTGCAGCTCTCGTTTGAGTCTAACCGTTGTAGGGACGAGTCTTTTACTTGAAGGATTATCTGAGCCTCGTCGCATGTGATCGTATCCAGGTGATGGCTAATTGGCATCACAAGGAGACCTTCAGCAACTGAGGACTGGTTTGAGTTGAGTCAGAGGTTTCCCTAGGGTAAGCCTAGGATGAGATAGTGTTGGGAGCAGTATTAGTGGATAAGGGACCTGGTGGAGTCAAGGCAATTCCTGAGGAAAGTACGGATAGATGTGGAAGGTAGTATGGGCCCGTATTATTGAAAGCAGAGGATCCGTACTCGATTCGGGAAGGGCAGAGACAAGACCGGGAACCTGGTAGGGCATGTCTGGTCTCGCACCAGTGATGAGTATTCTGATAGTGGTTGTGGTATATTTTCAGCATGGTGACATTGCGAGAGAGACCAGCGGGCGGATCAGGCGCCGGAGAGGGATCAGGCTCGGGTTCAGGGACCGAGCAGCTCGAGGAGCGGATGAGAGAGTTGATATCAGCTGAGGTTACACGCAGTATTCTAGCTTAGACTCCTGTGATCTTTGGCACGGTCAAGGAGGGTATACTGGAGATTTTGGATGAGAGGCTGAGAGCCTTCCATACTGAGATGATGGCATTGATGGGCGCGCGTACCTTGACATTTCGAGAGTTCAGAGCCTGCGGGGCACCAGATTATCATGGGGCTAGGGACCCCATTGCTAGCAGCAGATGGTTGGCTGATGTTGCCAACGCTTTTCGTGCGAGCAAGTGTCCCGAGGGGGACAAGGTTAGATTCGCCTCCGGTCTCCTGAAGGACAGAGCGAGGGATTGGTGGGAGGAGATTGGTTATGCTTTGGGGGATGATGCCGCGTTGGACGCGATGACTTGGAGCGATTTCTCGGCCAGGTTCAGGGCGGAGTTTTCGCCAATTATTGAGGTGCAGCAGCTGGCACGAGAGTTTCAGAACTTGACACAGACTACTGAGACTGTGGCGGGGATCACTGCCAAGTTTAGGGAGAGGGCTCTTCTTGTACCGCAGTATGTAGCGGATGAGGAGATGAAGAAGGCTCGGTACCATGAGATGTTGAGGGATGACATCAGGGAGTTCGTGAGCAGGTCCAGCGGTAAGACGCTGGAAGATATGATTTCTTGGGCTAGAGAAAGGGAAATTGATTTGGAACAGATCCGGAAGAGGAAGCCGGATGAAGTTCAGGTAGCTACGGGTTCGGGCAAAAGGCCCAAGGGATCGGATTCGAGATCGAGGGATCATCAGGACCGCAGTCAGTGCGGAAAGTGTGGCAGGGCGCACGGGGGCGCGTGCAGGAGTGGTAGCGTTGGTGAGTCTGGCTGCTTCAAGTGCGGTTGGACTGGTCATTTCAGCAGGGATTGTACTGTTACCGCCGTGCAGGGACCAGACTTGATATGTTTTCATTGCAACCAGCGGGGCCACAAGAAGGCCCAGTGCCCCAGTTTGTCTTCGGCGGGATGGGTGATGGCACCCGCCCCTGCAACTTTGAGGATCGCAGATGGCCGTCAGGGCCGGGTAGAGACACCTGCAGCAGGGAGCAGGGCTTTTCAGATGACGACCTTGGAGACGCGAGCAACGCCGGGCGTTGCAGGTATGCAATTTCCCATTTTCAGTTCTTTTATTTGTGCATGATTTCATTGTTATGGTTCTGCATCATTAGCGGTAAAAGTATTTTATTTTGATTGGTTGATTGTGATCGATTTATATGCCATCTGCATACCTTGGATATTGTATGGTAGTTAGGGGATGTGCTCTATTGAAGAAGGTTTCGAAGGATGCAGTAACTGTAGCATGCTTGGGAAGGATTTGGTACGTCTCGCTAGTTCGGAGTGGCATAGTGTTAGAAACGGATTGGTTAGATCCTTAACTATGGCAGGCTTGGGTTCCTTAGCAGAATGATTATGGAATGGCAGCAATGATCGGGATCTCTTTTGAGTATCGAGCAAAAAGGGGTAAGCAGGATCGAAGTGGGGGAGAATCCTCCGAGTGTGCCCAGGTAAGAGCACGCATACCCAGAGCGAGTATGTGGCCTCCGAGAAGGAAAAGGAGTAGTTCAGCGTTTGATGGACTAAGGATTCAGGGTTGGGAGTTTGAGAAACTCCCCACCAGTTAGCGCGTGCGAACAAGATGGTCGAAAGCTGGTTGAGAATCCAGGATTGGAGGATCACCTGTAGGGGCTCAAGTGAATCGGAATGAGGATCTTGGGAGCGGTTAGCAAGAGACGTTTTCGTATTAGTAGCCAGTGTCAGAGTCAGCATGCCGGGTGGTGTAAATTCAGGAGTTGGGAGTTTGGAAACTTCCCAACAATAGCTTCTTGTATCCGGATTAGTAGACGGTTGGTTTGGGAACCAAGCCGAAGAGTTCCTCGACGAAGCGCTAAGTATATTAAGGATATAAGATGTCGAGGATGAGGCAGTATTCAAAGATTGAGGGCTGGTTTTGAGAAATCGGGACGAGGAATCACTAGCGGGACCAGGGATAGTCAGGATGTCCTCGAGATAGTAGTAGTAGTAGTGTTGTAAGTCTGCGGGGGTAGCCGTAACATTCACTAGCAGTCAGATAGTAGTAGTTGTGTTGTAAGTCTGCGGGGGTAGCCATAGCATTCACTAGCAGTCAGATAGTAGTAGTGGTGTTGTAAGTCTGCGGGGGTAGCCGTAGCAGTCACTAGTAGCCAGATGGTATTAGAGAGTTGTAAGTCTGCGAGCGTAGTCGCAACCTTTATCAGTTTAGTAGGTAGCATGAGCGCGTGTTGGACGCGGGAAAGCAGTGGTACCCACCAGTTCGGGTACAGCAGTGAGGATATGGGAATCCACGGGTTAGATTTCGGATTTCCCAAATGGGTCAGTTAGGGCTAAGTCAACAATTTTAGCTATAGATCGTCACATCAGTTATGAGATCAGAGTAGCAGTGGACCGTTGGGGTTCGGGTATGTTAAGGGCTACCGTCGGTCTGGGAGCCATCATGTTGTTAGTCGTGGAATTGATGATGTCAGGATGTGACGTATGGACCCGATCGGTTGGATCGGAAGGTTGCTAGAGCCACAGTGACAGGATAACTAGTGGAAACTAGTCCCAGAGGAAGATTTCGTTCAGAAGTCGTGGAAGCGACTAAGTGAGGAGTCCGTTGACCCCACAGTTGGGTTGGAGCTCAGTGTTTCAGTCGGTTCGGTGTTTCAGACAACTCAGTGTTTCAGTCAGTTCGGTGTTTCAGGTCGTTCAACATTTCAGTCGGTTCAACGTTTCAGGCAGTTTAGAGTTGCAGGCATGTTCAGTATTGCAGGCAGTTCAGTGTTTGGAAAGTTTCAGAATTTTGGACAACATTAGTATTTGTGTTGGAATGCAAGTGCTGACGGTATAGTTGGTCGATTTGGAAATGGCAAGTCTCTCTCAGCAGGATCAGTTGAGCCTTCTGCCAAGTGTAAGTGATCTGTAAGGATAGCTAGGCAGGTAGCTTTTCTTTCAGGATGGAAGGCTCGAGTTAGTAGGAGTTGAGTAATCAGATGGGAGATAAGCAAGTTGGTTCCAGCAGCATCGTTTCAGTATGAGCGGCAGAATGGATAGAACAGTTATAGATAGTCGAAGTATCTTCAGGAGTCGCTGGAAGCGACTAGGAGATTGCGATGGAGTGTAGTGACCGGTGGGAGTCCGGTAACTCAGATATCGGTAGATTAATTGGACCAGGTGGAAGACCAGCGCAGGTAGGCGGCTGGTGTTGGGTATTGGAGGCAGATCGCAGGCGGTGGGCCATGGTAAACTTCGAGGACGAAGTTCAGTTTAAGTGGGGGAGAGTTGTAACACCCAATATTTTGAAAGCCAAAAAAGTAAAGGAAACCCTAAATTTAGGAGGGACTCGGCGAGTCCAAGGAAGGACTCGGCGAGTCGGAGCGGGATCCGGGTCGAGGAGTAAGTGACCAACTCGGCGAGTCGGCCAAGTAGACTCGACGAGTCTGGTCTGTGCGAGGAAAACCCTAAATCCGGGGCTTGGAGCCTATTTAAACGTCTCAATCTTCTTCCTAGGGCTCCTTTACTGCCCCTCACACCCAGAATGCCGCACCCTAAGCCTCCATTGTGATGATTCATGCTTTTGTCCATTTTTGAGTGATTTAGAAGAAGAAGAAGAAGTGGGAATCTTTGAAGCATCAAGGAGTGGCTTTGGATCTGAAGTTTGGGGAACATTTCAGAGCATTGGAAGGTATCAATTCGTTTCCCTCCTTTAGATCTTCTTTGGTTATGAGTTTTGGGGCTTTTAGGCCATGCCTAAGATCAATTTCAAGCTTGAGGTCCGGATCTGAGGTTGCTACCTCAGATCCATGCTTGAGTTGGTTTAGAATTCCGTAAAGTATCAGCCATCGGGTAGATTTTGGAGCCTCTTGGTCTTAAACCCTAGTTATTAGTGCATTTTGCCTAGATCTCCCTTTCTACACGTAAAGTTTGCAACTTTACGTGGGGAATAGGCTCGGGAAGGGTAGATCTACAGTTTGGAGTTCATGCATGACTCGGAAGTCCTCTGCATGTAAGTGGATCTTAATGGACTCAGCGAGTCCTTCGAGTGGACTCGGCGAGTAGCTTGAAGATGAGGAGGAACTCGACGAGTGGGATGAACAGCTCGTCGAGTCGGATGAAGATGAGCATGAACTCGGCGAGTTGGATGAACAACTCGGCGAGTTGGATGAAGTTTGCCGTGTGCTCGGCGAGTCTGTTCTTAGACTCGGCGAGTCAGGTCGCGTGGTCCCAAACCCTTCGAGTTAAGTCTCGAGTCAGCGAGTCGAGCCAGGACTCAGTGAGTTGGGCAGGACAGGAATCGGGAATCAGCAGACTCGGCGAGTAGAGTCGCGAGTGGAAGGACTCTGGACTTATGAACTCGGCGAGTCAGTAGGGTGACTCGACGAGTAGGGTTGACCTGGAACGTTGACTTTGACCAGGACGTTGACTTTGACCAGAGTTGGCTTGGTTGACCTTTGAAGGTCATTTAGACTAAGTGTTATGTTGATATTGGTAGCTCGGGGAGCTAGCGGAGCAGCAGTTCAGAGTCAGTGGTCAGGTAGCGGTCAAAGGGGTTAGCAGCAGTAGTTCGGCAGTATCAGGTGAGTTACCTTCCAGTAGCGGTGGGTCTAAGGCCACAACGCCGACCCACCAGTAGGAGACGTATGATAGATGATTGTCTTTGTGATATCATCTAGGATAGCTACTACCTGATATGTTATATGCCAGCGTGATATGTTGTATGTGATAGTAGTCGAGTTCGGTCGCTAGGACCGAAGGGTAGCCAGACACCCCAGATACGTCCGACAGAATATGATGATATGTTTGCATGCTAGCTTGTTATGTTATATGCGATAGAGGTAGTACGAGGGGACCAGTCCCTGTGGCCGGTTGTTAGGACCGATGGGTAGTCAGCACCCCAGAATGGCTTGACATGGGTAGTCAGCACCCCAGAATGGCTTGACACGGGTAGGGCGGCACCCCAGAACGGCCATACCGGGTAGTCAGGCACCCCAGAATAGCCTGGCAGTATGTGTGTTACATGTTTGCATGGTATGTGGTAAGGTGGGGAAACTCACTAAGCTTCGTGGTTACGGTTTTCAGTTTTGTTTTCAGGTACTTCCGGTAGCGGATGATGGAGCTCGGGATGATCGCATGGCACACACCATAGATTAGTTAGCCTGGGAATGTTTTACTCTGATAATGAACATGTGTTTTGAAAACTAATACTCTGTTTATGTTTTGAAATGATGATTTTACTTTAAGTGGTACTTTATTAAAAGAAATTTTTAGTCTTGAATTTTTGGGACGTTACAAGTTGGTATCAGAGCCTTGGTTTGAGGGATTCGGGCATACTCTCGGGTGTGCCTGAACTCAAACTGAGGGGTCGGATAAAAAGTTTTCAAAAGTGAAAAGACAGTTTTGTAAAAAGAATTTTGAGAACGAAAAAAAAAGTTTTAGAAAAGCAAAAAGAATTCAGAAAGAAAAGAACTTTGAAAAGAGAAAAGAGGTGTGGTGCATGCAATCAACCGAGCTCAAGTAAGTACCCCAAAATACCCATACAAGTTTATGTTATGATTATCAGTTGATAGAACAACATGCTAGAATAGGACTAAGGATCTAGGGATGATGCCTTATGTGCCTGTTATTTGTGCTTTTGAGCTGGATGATAGTGCTGATTAGACAGTAGTAGGATGGCCTGTTTTGGTTATGCCTGAGTTGATATGTTAATATCCTGGTAATTAGGATGGTATTATGCTAGTGACCTGGTTAAGGTCGATATCCTGGTATATAGGATGATGTTATGTTAGTGACCGGTTAGGTCGGTATCCTGGTTAGGATGTTGCTATGTTATGTTATATGTTAGATCGGTTTTGTTAGTTGTGAATTGTTATATGATTATATGTTTTCTGTGCACATGGATTGTTGGACTGGGGTTGGATTGAGGCGGGTCTTGCTTTGTGTTGTAGGGCAACATACCCAGGGCAGACCTGTTAGATCGAAGGCCAGGCAAGCGGTCCGGATAGGCTGAAGGCCCCAAGAGGGCGGACCAGACGTGCCGAGGCTCGGAGAGTGACCAGACAGACTGAAGGCCCGCTGCGGGCGGGCCACTCATACTGTAGACTCAGAGAGTGGACCAGGTGGACTGAAGGCCTGGTGCAGGCGGACCAATCACACTGTAGAATCGATATGCATGGTTGTTTTGTATTATGAAATGTTATGATATGTGTATGGTCATGTGGTTGGTATTTTGGGGGTAACTCACTAACCTTTCGGGCTTACTGTTTTAGTGTATTGTTTCAGGTACTTCAGGAGTTTGTGGCAATGCGAAGGCGTGATCATACCACTCCTCAGTTTTACGTTGATGTTTCTGGGATACTCTGATAATAAATGAATTGAAAACATTTTTGTAATAATTTAATGAATCTGGGTTGTTTTTGAAAAGTTTAAATTGGTTGGAAATTTTGGATGTTTCAGAGAGTTTGTGTATAGATCTATATGGGGGTGACTCCCATACACCTGAGCTGTTCGCTATAGTTAGACTAGACCAGTCTAGGTGACAAAATCTTGATCAAAACCGCCGTTTGTAAAAAATGCCAAGACAGGCGAAATAATCATTATTATGCATGGTTATAACGTCTCACATAGAGATCCATTACCATTTCATCATACATGGGAAATCAAATTCATACATGGTGGCTATTGAATGTGAATTATGCGATAATACAAACTATCCTACTTTTTTAAATCGGAAAATATCGGATTTTCCTGGGGAATAACATCATTTATTTAACATACATTAATTTCAATATAACGAACACTTTTGCAAAGATATTCATTTATGCATGCCTTGAAGTCACGAATACTTATACATACATTGGATCATCACACCATAAATAGTTTTTATTTTAGAAAATATCGGATTTTCTGGGTTATACAATAATACAAACCATTTTATTTTCAAACATGATTATGAACTCACCAACATTATATATGTTGACCCGTTTTCAAATAATTTGTATTCTCAGGTAATAGATAAGCAGAAGATAATTATCAAGTGTATTTGGATTTCATGTTTTGTGACTTTCAAACAAAATACATTATGGTTATGTAATATTTATTCAATATACTTGATGTGAACTATGACAGTTGTACTATATAATGTTGGTTATGTATGTGTTTGTTTCATGTATATTCATTGTAATGGTATTTAATTGATAGTCACACAAGCCCTCGGATGTTTCCGTCATCCGGTTCGAGGGTGTGACAGTCGAGTACCATATGCTTCCGTGGTTGGCTCGATCATGTATGCTATGACTTGTACTCGTCATGATGTGGCCTTTCCTTTAAGCATGGTCAGCAGATATCAAGGGAACCCTGATAAAGCTCACTTGACTGCGGTAAATAACATTCTCAAGTACCTGCGGAGGACTAAGGACTGGGTCCTTACCCTCGGTGGGAATGATGACTTGAGAGTGACAGGGTATAGTGACGCCAACTTTCAGACCGACAAAGGTAATTTCTGCTCTCAGTCGGGCTGGGTATTTACCCCGAATGGAGGAGCAATAACTTGGAAAAGTTCCAAACAAGAGACTGTAGCTGATTCATCGTGTGAATCAGAGTACATAGCAGCAATCGAAGCAGCGAAGGAGGCAATATGGCTGAAGAGCTTCATTCGAGATCTTGGAGTTGTGTCAGTTGTAAAGGAGCCTATAAAGATTTCCTGTGACAATGAAGGTGCGGTTGCCTTAACCAAGTAACCAAGGGATCATGATAGATCCAGGAACATCGAAAGAAAATATCACTTCATAAGACATCGTGTGGAAGAAGGACTCCTCGTGGTAAAGAGGGTATCGTCTGATGAGAACCCAGCAGATCCCCTCACGAAGGGACTGAGTACGGTTAAGCATTTACAACATGCAAGGAGCATTGGGCGGAAGGATGATATTAGTTTTAATGATTAGATAACTATTTTGAAACTTGTAATAGATAAATTGTAATTGACATTTGATGATTAAATAAAAGGTGTTTTATTTACAAGTAAAGCTACTGTCTTGTGTCAATTATTTACTATTGTTTCATTTTGCATGTTTTGACTTACAAAATAATTAGATTATTCAAACTATCCACATTCAATCATACTTTGGAAGTAGGTATTGAGGCAAGACTATCATGAATTTGGCTTGTAGTTGTCTGAATTGTTTAGACATAGCAAAG
The DNA here is from genome assembly GCF_051521515.1 of Lactuca serriola. Classification (NCBI taxonomy): domain Eukaryota; kingdom Viridiplantae; phylum Streptophyta; class Magnoliopsida; order Asterales; family Asteraceae; genus Lactuca; species Lactuca serriola. The sequence goes on from NC_136411.1 coordinate 240,573,074, forward strand.
GGTTTCTACAACATTCATTAGTGCTCATAAGGTCTGAGTATTGGATTAAACTCACGCTCATGTGAATCACTTCATGGAATTTATCATGGGTGATTTTGAGACGATAATATCATATAGTCTTCAATCCAAGATATATTAGTTGTTGACTATGAGTTGGTTGTACGTTGATAGTTCAGAAACACATCAATAACTTGATGTTATAAAGCGCACTGTTGTGTATGATTTGATGAATAGTTAGTGCAAGCATATAATGTTGAAGTTTATCTGTTCCTTTTAGTCCTTGGAGGATTAAAAGCGATATCTGGGCCCCTCGATGATTTTGTTTTGACTTATGTGTCGCGCCCGGTCAGAAGTCAATTGATTTGTTCGGTTAAGTTCTATGTCAAACAAATCGAAAATCGAGAAAACAAACTGCTGGAAAATAAGTATGACATTGTTCCATCTTTTTATCCAGCTGATATCTTGTAGAACAGAGGATATATGATCACTTATCTAAAGGACGCGTCACTGACTGGGTCAGAGTTCGACAACGGCTTTTGAAAGCTATGATTGCTAATCGGATCCTGAAGTAGCATTGGCAATTATAGTTATTAGACTTATCCAAGTGGGAGACTATTGGATAAGGTGTCTAAGTCCATAACTATAATTGGTATGTACTTGACCCGATTGAAGCATGGTCCTTTTGGGTTGCCTTCACCAGTGCAATTTGATAGGATGGACTTTTGAGAAGAAGTTATATATGATTTATTAATATATTATAAGTTTTAATATATTAATATAAAATCATAGTATTTAATTAGTATTGATCAAGAATTAATTTGGAATTAATTTAGTGATTAAAAGAGACTAATCAAATATATGGGGACTGATTTAGTAAATCAATGATTCTTATAGTATGGGCTTAGGATGGGCTAAACCAATATGGTAGTCCATGGATAGTCCATGGAGGTTTAAACCATGGAGCCTAAGTAATATCAAGAGTCATGGAGCATTAGGGTTTGCATGCTTTTGCCACACCGTAAAAGAAATCCCATAGCTCTAAAATCGGCCCCCATGTGTTCTTTGGAAGAAGCATAACTGGTTTTATAGCTACTACTTTCTCTTATGTCTGTTTTTGATTTTTGGTGTTTATGACACATTAGAGGCATCACACTTGAGGTGCTCAAGCTTTCAAAGGCCAAGAACTATAAGTCCTATTAAGAGGTAAGTTATCTAACTAGTTGAATAGTTCAATTATCAAATTGTATGCTAGTTAGGATGAATGCTTTGGAAAAAAAATTGTATGTATAATTAGAGAAAACTTAGATCCAAATCATCTAGGATTACATGTGCACCATAAGGTTGTTAGAGTGCTCAAAACCCTACATATACCACATTTAGATTTGGAGGCTTGATTTCTATATGGGATAACAGGATGTTCTCGTTGGAGCAAACAATAAAATCAAGATACTATATCATGATAGTGGGAAATTTGGTTGGAATTAGCGGGCTCACTAGTTTGGTGAACGTATATGGACCTCAGTCGGTGGGTGAGAAAGAAAAGGTTTAGGACGAACTATTAACAATCAAACGTTCTAGAATCGCCACATGGATTTATATGGGAGACTTCAATGTAGTCCGTAGAGCTGATGAACGTATTAATTCTGCATTTTGTCATTGTAGTGCATGCTCCTTCAATCAGTTCATGCAAAATGGGGAACTCAGTTACTTGAAGATGGGCGGTCAAAGATTTACTAACTTTAAAACCCAAGGGGGCTAAACTAAGCAAGCTGGATCGCTTCTTAGTTTGTAACAACTTCTTAGCATCCTTTCATCTAGGCTCTTGTTTTGCAATGGATAGAGACCTCTCAGATCACTCTACGATAATTCTTTGTGCGCGTTGTGATGACTTCGACTCTCCTCCGTTTAAGCTCCTCAATTCTTGGATGTTGAATGAAGAATTTGACGGGATCATTTCTGAAGTATGGCTGGGCTTTGGGGGATTTGGCACTTCGAATATGTTTTTACTTAATAAATTAAAAAGAATCAAAATGGCGATTAGAGATTAGAAAATAAATGTGGTAAGTGATGACATTAAAGAATTGGATGAGTTGAAAAAAAGAATGGTGGAGATTGAGGCACTAGCTGAAACTAGAGTTTTGACGGAAGCGGAAATGTTTGAACGATCAGTAGGAGGGGTAAAAATACTAGAAAAAGCTAGAGTGACAACCATGAATTTGAAACAAAGGGAGAAAATTAAATTGGAAGTGGAAGGAGATGAAAATACTCGTTTTTTTTTTCACGGATACGTCAACAATAGAAACATGAATCACATTCATAGAATCATGGCTAATGGTTCATGGATAACTAACCCATTAGAAATCCAACGGGAGGCAACAAAATTCTTTGAGGCGGAATTCTATGAAAAATGGCCAAACATGCCCTCTTTCAGATATCCTAGTTTTTGTAAACTTTCAGAATCGGATGCTAGATTCCTTGAGGGGGAGTTCTCTTTGGAGGAGATAAAAAATGCAGCGTGAGCATGTGGTGGTGATAAGTCCCCGAGACCGGATGGATTCACCTTTAAATTCTTCAAAAGATATTGGGACTTACTAAAAAATGACATACGGGGTTTGGTAAAGCACTTTGAAGCTGGTGGCAAATTATCTAAAGGTTGCAACTCCTCTTTCAACTCCCTCGCGACCAAATCAAAAGATCCAATACACTTTGGAGACTTTCGACCAATTAGCTTGATTGGATCATTATATAAAATAATTGCTAAATTGTTGGTAACTATGTTAAAAAAAGTTATTGGAAGTGTTATTGATGAGGTGCAATCAGCCTATGTTGATGGTAGAAATATTCTGGAGGGGCCGTTAATTGTCAATGAGCTTGGCTCAATTAAAGCTCTTAATCTCTTAATCTCTTCGTGGTCACTAAATGGTTGTGGAAACTAAAAAATGACAATTCTGCCCTCTAGGCAAAAGTGATTAGTTGCCTACACGGACTATCAGGGAGGCATTGGACTGTGTTTGGTAACTATACTATCACTGGGGTCTGGGAAAACATCATAAAATCTAGCAGGAGCTTGGCAAAACTTAACATCGACCCCAATGAAGTTGTTTCTTGGAATCTGGAGGAGAACAAATCGGTCTCTGATTTCCTGTTTGGTGATCGATTCATTGTTAGTTGTTACGAGACCGAATCGAGTTGGCGAGTCATATTGTAAATGATGGTCCCTTTGATTGGTGCAAGGTGATCCCATACAAGATAATATGCTTCATATGGAGGGCAAAACATGGAAGAATTCCGGTTGCTATGGCACTGAGTATTCCAGTCAGTATATGTAGTATATGTAATATAGATGAGGAGACAAGTGATTACGCTTTACTTTCATGTCATGAAGTGAAATCTGTGTTGGAGTCGATCATGTCTTGGTGCGAAATCAGATGCGATAACTTTACATCGGTCAAAGATATGGTTTTCTTTATTTCTTGATGGTCCAGATGTAGAAAGTAACAGAGCTTACTGAATATAATTCTCTATGGAGCTTTATGCTTTATGGTGCATATGGACATCCGGAAACAAATGGATTTTTGATAAAGTTCCAGTGATTCCAACGAGTACAGTGGATAGAATATAAAGGCAATTACCTTCACTTGGTGCATGCATGGAGGTTCTTTTGGGAAAATTCATTAGAGTCTAGACCATTAATCATTTCTTTTACTTGTAATTTGCATGTACTTTCCTTTTGTACTATTTTACCTTGTTGTCTTGATGAGGTTTTTTAATTTATTTCTGAGTTTCCAAAAAAAAAAAAAATTGTGGCAAAATTGTCTATCAGTTTGTATTTATTTATTTTCTTAAATTAATCGTACAAATCAGTTCCATTTGAAAGTTTGTGTTCATTAATATATTAACGTTCATATTTAATTTTGATTTTTGGATATATGTAACTGAAAAAAGTGAAAAGGCAATATTATCTATAAGATAGTATAAAACTGCACTGGTATTTTTGATCCGATCATCTAATAATATGATTTAACCCAACTATTATAAATTGATTGATGGAGAGTTTTCTTTTCAAAAACACGGTGTTGTTATCTCTTGGCGATAGACAACACTGATATATTAATTTATTCATTATTGATTTCGTTTTCATGTTTGGAGCAAAAAAAAATATTGAACGGGTATTTACTCCATCGTTTACAAAAGGGAATGCATGATGATGGAAGCTTCTCGAGACTAATAATCAAACTTACCATAAATAGAAGTCGCTGTAGATCTCTTACATCAATATCAGATTTCATGTTCTGTATTGATCAAGGCCCAATTTCATCACAACCTATGAAAAAAAAATCGGCGTCATCAAAGTACACGGGCACCGAGACATGGTGATCCATTGAATCTTTCAACTCTTGAGAACTCTATACTTGAATCTTGTAGAAAAAAAAAACTTCAATATTTATTATTGTCCAAATATGAAAATTATAAATGGTCAACATAATTCGTCTAAAATAACCTAAATTCGGAACAATAGATGACACAAGGTACATCATAGCAAGAAACAAATATTGACTTAAACGGTTGATAAAAATAGGTTTGACTCCTTTAATAGTCGGTGTAGTTCATGACCTATATTTTAATGGGTTTTTACGACAGGTAAAAACAATATTGAATCGGTGAATCCTATCAATAAACATGTCTTGACGGTTTAAAAAATGCTTAAATTGATCTAGTATGGGTGTAATTTAGTCAGCCTCAGAAAAAAATATTTGTAGAAAATTTAAATAAAAATATTTGTAGAAAATTTAAATAAAACACATCATGTGCAGATCTCCCCCTGAATCTGTGATGCATTTCACAACCGTTTCAACAAACTATGTCATTGGCAGCCTAGTTTTCAATGTCAGAATAATAATAAAATAATAATAATACATTTTTATATTATTTTAGTTACGAAATATATATTTTATATATCTTTATAATCGTTGGGTATGGGTCAAAATCACCACTATTTAAGAATACACCTCGGAACAGTTTAACACATATCATTGATTAAGAGATCATGCCTTCTAAAGAAGCACCTTCATCGCCTTTGCAACGACCAACATACGGAAACCTAATCACCATCCTAAGCATCGATGGTGGTGGAGTACGAGGAATCATCCCAAGTGTTATCCTTAGCTTCTTAGAATCGGAACTTCAGGTACAAATTTACCATTTTTAACACAAAAAAAGCACATAATTTCATGAACAAGTTAACATATTTGCAGAAACTAGATGGCAAGAATGCTCGGTTGGCGGATTATTTCGATGTAATTTCTGGAACAAGCACCGGAGGTCTTGTAACAGCCATGTTGACTGCTCCTAATGAAGATAAACGTCCTATCTTTGCAGCTAAGGACATAACAGACTTTTATCTTGAACATTGTCCCAAAATCTTCCCACATGAGAGGTACGATGCTTACTTTGACATCTGAAACATTGCATGTCGTTAATTAAGATTGCTAATTGTGTTTCGTCTTCGTTGCAACATTTAGCAATCCATTTGGTCATGCTGAAAAAGTGATCAAAGCTCTATCTGGACCAAAGTACGATGGTGTTTATCTACATGAACTTGTTCAAGAAATACTAGGAGAGACACGACTTCATGAAACACTGACTAATGTGGTGATCCCTACGTTTGATATCAAACGTTTGCAGCCTACCATCTTCTCAAGCTATCAGGTTTTTAACTACAACATGTTCTTATTTTTTAAGCATTGAGATTCGTATTTGATAAATGAATAAGTGTCATAAACTTCATGTTCAGCTAAAGAGAAACCCAAGTCTAGATGCGATGCTATCTGATATATGCATTGGAACATCGGCTGCACCAACTTAT